>NC_056684.1:82568229-82800729 GCF_018350215.1 Panthera leo | reverse complement strand
GTTTTTATTCTTGATTACCTGTTATATATATTTATTTAATTTAAAAAGTATCTGTTCATAAAACTTATCTTGCAAGTAAATTTGGATATTCAATTCATCTATTACAAGTAGTACATGGGGAGCTTGGGTGGCTCAGTCGGTTAAGCATCTCATTCTTGATTTTGGCTCATCTCATGACCTCACGTTTGGTGAGATGGAGGCCGAGCCCCACATCGGGCTCGGTGCTGACAGCCTGGAGCCTGCTTGGGGTTCTCTCTCTCCCTCTCTCTCTGCCCCTCCCCCACTCGCACACTTTCTTGCTCTTAAATAAATAAACTTAAAAAACAAAAGTAGTACAGAATTAATTCTGCAGATGGAGGACTCCAGTGAATCCTTTTGGGCAGTGAGCAACTATTATATATGCCAACAGTTGGTAAAACTAAGCTGATTGCTTTGAAAATGAAGACTGTTGCTTTTTGGTTTTCTTAAAATAAAACATATTTGTAAGAGAATGAAATAAGATGCTTCATTTTCTCATCCCTAAGGAAGAGAAAGTAAAGCACTCGAGGACTAGTTTCTAAAGTATTTTATGACTGTCCCTTACAAAATACTCCTGAGGTCACCTGCTAGGTGCCTCATAACCACTCACCATCTGAGTCTAAATGATAACAGCAAAATTGATCACCATTTAATATTTCTGATAATCACAGATATCAAGATATGATCCTTCATTGTTTATTTATAGCTGAAAATACAATCAGAAAATGAAAACAAAACAGAATGATAAGAAATGGAAGTCCAGGGACTACAAAAAGATAATCAGATTGTTAAGTCTCTGTAATGTTCTGTAGGAGGCCAGTGAAATTTTTGCCAGAGTTTCAAAGCCCATATTTTAAGACTTTCATACTGTATCTAAAATGCGTTAAACACTAGCAGGATTCTCAATGGAGAAGGAAAAGAAATTATCAGTAGGTAAACCCTCTGGAACAATGACATCAGTTCTGATAATGGGTTGGCACGACACTGCTTAAGATTCCTACAAAAGCACTGTACCGCTGATTTAGTTGCTTTTGTTTTTCACAAGGTAAATTTTTGTTTTCAAAAGTCTCCTAAAAAATCACATAATTTATAAAAGTATCACCTTATCCCAGGTTATTTTAACTCCTTGAGATGTTCCTTTGTTTTGCATATTTGCCCACTTGGCTGATAGAAAAATGAAGCACACAAATGTCACCTTACAGAGGAAAAAGCCCATGGTGGGGGCATCGTAGGGGACCCAAATTCTGAGCTACTAATGTGTAGCACTTAGCACTGCCCTTCTACATGTATTTTTTATTTGCATTTTCTCATTCATTTACTGAGGGGGGGGGGGTAGGGACAGAGGGAGGGAGGGGAAGAGAGAGAGAGAGAGAGAGAGAGAGAGAGAATCCCAAGCTGACTCCATGCTCAGCACAGAGCCCTATGCAGGGCTCAATCCTATGACCCTGGGATCATGACCTGAGCCAAAATCAAGAGTTGGATGCTCTACCGACTGAGCCACCCTGGCGCCACCCCCCTTTTCTAGAGTCCTTCTACATTTCCGAACCTCCAATCACATATTCCTTTTGCTTCCTTCACCTTCTCCTCTTTACATATCACTCAACACTGCCACTCAACACTGCCAACCTTTATCCTTTCTATTTGTCAATTTTACCCATTTCTTTTGAGTTTCACAGTGATTGATTACCTTACTCCAGCATGGACTCCCTCACCACCTCATGTATATTTTTAGACTAGAAGCTCTATTCTGGTCTCTCCTATGACAGTTTCTTTCCCTCTTTTCATCCTATTATCCAGTTGCTTTAACAACCTGCCTCTACCATGTTACCTAAACTAAAAACACAAATCTCACCTTTTTTGTCTAGTGTTCAAACCTCTTCCCCTTCTGAATCTGCTTCCTTCTTCCAAGCTCATGTCGTATATATGAAACATGAACTTACTTTTCTCTTTCTCTAGGTCAGTGCTTCTGCTCTTTATCCCTTACATGTGAAGTGCCTTCATACTTCCTTCTTTCACCATTTCACATCTGCATACTTGCCTGCCAGAGCTCCCAAGTTGTATCAACCCAAGGCTAACCAAGTCTTTAACCACCTATTCAGGTAATACCCTATTTATTTGTGCATGTTTATAGGCAATCATAAATGTCTTCAGTGACTGTTTGATTTTTCTAAAGAGACTGTAAACTCCTGAAGGTCAAGGCTGGAATCTAAAACTACTGTAATTATATAGGAGGTACTCAAAAAGTGCTGTCAAATTATTTGCAGATAGAATTTAATTTGAACTACCCCTCAATCTGGGTATGTTTCACCATGCTCTAAAATCTCTGGGTATATAACAAGGACAAGTTATTGCATCAAAAGATTTCCTTCTGTTGGCTAGGAGTTTATACAGAACTCAGATCTTGTCCTATCAGTTTTCTTCCTTAGAAATGGGAATTAAATATTAAAATAGTGGAGCTAAAGTACGTGTACCCTGAGTTCTTTTAAATTATTAACCTGAGTTTTAAGCAGATTTTGAAAACTTTGAAATGTGAAAAATGTCTCTCTATAGCTCTCCCTTATCACTGTTGACCCATTTTTATACACTTCTCTTTATGAAGAGGGTTGACAAATTTTTTTCTGCTGTGGACACTTTGGAGAGTCTGGTGAAGTCCACATACATTTTTTTTCTTATAATAATGTCTTTAAATGCATAAAATGTTAGAATTACAAAGGAAACCAATTATACTGAAATTCTATTATTAAAATATTTTAAAATCAATTATACTGAAACCAATTATACTGGAATTCTGTTATTAAAATATTTTAAAATCCTCTAAATATGTGATAGAATAATATATGTGATTTTTTATTAATGTGTTTAATAACAACATCTAGTGTTGGGTTTAGTAATTACAAAAACTGTCGAGTAGTGATATTCTAAGGCATCTACAAGAATGGTAATGGGATATGAATATATATACAATGTCTACTGATAACAAATGCAAGTACTACCCACAGTACCGTGGTTTGTAGTCTACATTCATAACAGAAAGAACTGCTAAATTTCAGTTAGAGATTAGTAAAATTAAAGTGATTTTTTCCCCATTCAAATTCACCAACTCTCAAGTCTGTCTACAGACTCCACGTTGGTCTTTGGACCCAAACTGAAGAACTTTTGAACTATGAAGAGGTTAACCTTACGTATTTTATAACTAGTTTCAACTATGGCACAGCTGTGTGGCGTAAATATAATTTCTTCAACTTCAATCTGATACTCTTCTTAAATCACTATTACTTAGGTTTTCAAAATGCTATTTGACATCTGCCCTTTTCCTTTCTGACTACATATGTATAGTCTCTTAAAATCTTCAAGTTTCTCTTAAAACTGGGTACTGTTCTCCTTCCCAGTAAGACCTAACACAGGTTGGGAGGAAGAAAAAAAAAAAGGATTATTTTCTCCATTGTGGGAGTTGCAGGTCTGCACAATGCCTAAACATTCACTAGATAAGGTATTAATAATTGATATGCCATTAGCTCATCTTTTTCCTTCATAGGTCAACTCTTAGGGGATTATTGTTTGCTGAGAGATATTGCATATCTTTATTAAAATACCACTAAGCACGGATACTTACATATAGCAAAGGACAATTTTATGGTCACCTATATGTTTCCTTTCTCATTTTGAGGCATGGTAGACAATGTCTTAGCCTACCCACTCTCAGGTTGCAACTCTGTTGCCCCAAACCAGATACTTTGCAGATATGATGGGAACCCTGAACAGGGTAGGTTTACTTGAGTGAATGCTTGCTATCATACTGGCCATACAAGGCATGACTCTTTAATTTTTTTTTTTTTACGTTTATTTATTTTTGAGACAGAGAGAGACAGAGCATGAACGGGGGAGAGGCAGAGAGAGAGGGAGACACAGAATCGGAAGCAGGCTCCAGGCTCTGAGCCATCAGCCCAGAGCCCGACGCAGGGCTCGAACTCACGGACCGCGAGATCGTGACCTGAGCTGAAGTCGGACGCTTAACCGACTGAGCCACCCAGGCGCCCCACAAGGCATGACTCTTAACTTGTTCTTTCTCTGTCCTTAGACAAAACTGAAAAGAATGTCTTACAATTATACAATGTTAGAACCTAGAACCCTCCAACCCCTAAGAGTAGCCTGGATGGAGAGATCCATTGCTAATTTTCATCCTCTCAACTCACATAAATAAATGAGGTGGTAGAAGGCTATGGCTTTCTGTAGTGCTTAGGGCCCATCCAAGGTTCAGCACAGGATTTTTCTTGTCCATTTTAATCACAGTGCTGACAATGGCAGGTCACATGCTATCCCTTAGCACTAAAAAACAGTATCGAAAACTTTAAATATCTAGCACTAAGGGAAGCTTTGAGGTAAGGAAAAGCATTTATTTTCTAACTAAAATCAACTAGTTCATTTAGATGCCTTTATCATTTCAGATGTTTTATGATCTCCGTGTGCTTTTTTACAGAACTTTTTCTGAAGTTGCGATTTAAGACAAAAATGTCCTCATTAGTTACAGGAACTAAAGCCTGCTTTGTTTTTCTGTCAGGTGAAACATTATCTTAATATCCACTGTGAAGTTTGCATTTCTTTCTGAGCAGAATCTTCAAAACTTAAAAGGTGCTGTACAGAAGTAGACAAATACATAAAAAAGAGACACGATGATTTCAGAGAGCAAGAGTTGGGGTAAAACAACTCTTTAGATGGTGTAGATTGTTACTCTGTCCTTTCCAGAATGAACACAAAACTAGAATGGAAGCACAAGGCAGAGCCGGTCATAGACATGGGATAATAATGGGATAATTATCCCACAGATAATGGGATAATAATATTATGTTGTGCAGACTCCAGGAATGCCACAGGGTCCTGCGGAAATGCTACAGCAACATGAGACCAGCACGGCCACTCTACACACCAGTCTCCCAGGCATGTGCATTCGGTAAGAGCTATGGAACATTTGAGCGATCATCTATTCAAAGTTAGACGAGACACTATGAAACTTCTTGGAAAACAAGCGAATGCCGTTTCTCCTTCAACTTATCATGTTTTTTAAAAAGACAAAACGTAGTGCTAGCAAGGGTTTGAAGAAATGGACTATCAAATACAGTGCTGGGAGAAAGTCAACTAGTACCATATTTTTTTTTAATTTAAAAAATGTTTATTTATATATTTTTGAGAGACAGAGAGTGAGTTGGGGAGGGGCGGGGGGGGGGCAGGGGGGAGACAGAGAATCCCAAGCAGGCTCCACATTGCCAGTGCAGAGCCCATGTGGGGCTAGAACTCAAGAACTGTGAGATCATGACCGAGCCAAAGTCAAGAGTCATACGCGTAACCCCCCAGGCGCCCCAGTACCATCTTTCTTGAAGTCAATTGGGCCAAATGTATAAAAATCTCTTAAGACATATTATCCTTTTGACTGAATTTCTGGAAATTTATCCAGACAACATAATAATAGGAACACATGTAAAAATTACCCTGCAAAGACATTTAAAAGATATAGTTTGCAGTGGTACAAAATTGGAAATGACCTAAATGTTCAATAGTAACAGCCTAGTTAAATAAATTATGTCATATTTTTAGAAAAGAAATACTATGCAGCCAATACTTGGTAAGTGAAGTTATCAACAATGAAAAAACTCTATATTTTAAATTGTCAAAGAGTCACAGCAGTAACAAATACAAGAAATATGTAAATATAAATCCATAAAGAGGTATCTGAGAAGACACACATCAAAATGTTTATACTCCATTCTTCTGAATGGATGTGATATTATCTCTTATTAGTCTATACTTTTTTATTTTTTGTTCTGTGTTGCTTTTGTAATTAAGAAATATATTTTAATTAAAAGACTTGTCAGGGTATAAATTCATTAGTGCACATGTAAATTCTAACAAAAATTTTTACTTCACTAAAATGAGAGCAGTCCCCTTTGTACCTCTGAAATATCAGCTTTATTCAACACCTTTGGCTAGGACTCAGAAGTGAAGGGAATAACACATTTTTCTTTATTCTGACATGCATTTCCATTAATTACGTGCTTTCTCTTGTGTTCATCAACAGTAAACTTCAGGGTAAGTTTTTCCTACCAATTTTAAACAGTTCTGCATGGCCAATTTTCAGGTCTGTCAAGAAAAGCCAAGACTAATATCCCAGTGTCATGTTTATAGCCATCTGTGTAGAAACAAAATCAGGTTTGGACAGCTTTTATCTTGCTAAGGTTCACATATTTTGATGTGTGGATGAATCCTTGGGTTTAGAAGCATAAACGGATCACCATGTTTGGCAGGGGGAGGGAATGGACAGCTACTTCAAAACCAGCTCTTCCAAGTACTGACAGAAAGTAATTAAAACAACATGAGCCATTTTGGGGGGGGGGGATAAAACCAACAAAATTAAACAAAGCATAGTTAGTTCTAGGCCAGAGTTGGGGCTTCCAGCAGATATGAATAAGAATGAGATTTTTTCCAAGAAAACTTAGAGTGAGCCGAGCCATTTTGTTTTATAGTCAGGAAGATGATGGCCTCAGTTGCAAAGAAATGAGGCAGCAGGCAGCCACACCTGGTTCTGTACTGCCCTGCGGGGACTGAGGGTAACTACCCTGGCTGGAAGTCTGCAGGCTGGGGTAAAGGAGATGCAAAAGGCTCCCCAGCATTCGAAGCCCACAGGTCACTGTCAGGCCTTTCAAACACATCTGCCATCTGGCCTCTCTCGGTTCCCCTGTAATTACTTCCCTTCCCCCTTCCTGCCCTGGAGTCATCTTAGAAGGAAATTATTAAGCATCGGATTAGGTTCACAGCAAACAATGGTTTTTTATCTGACATGTCTGAGATACCAGCTTTCACATCGCACCTTTGGCAGCTTCTTCCCTTTGCCCAATGGATCAAGAAGGGATTGGTGGCTCTAAAACCTCCACTCAGGGAGCCTGCTCCCATGGCCTCTAACTGGCTTGAGTATAAGCCCTGTTAGCACTTACTTAGTTTGCCTCATGGCCAACTCCCAGAACACTTAAAATATATTAAAAAGCTATCACTAAGCATAGCACGTGGGTTTATACACATTGCAGCTGTAGCTTTAAGACCATCAAGTACAAAAGGTTTAGTCTTTTATGACAGACAAAGGGATTTTAGTAAAAGAGCTGGTCTACGAAACACAAAAAACAGAACATCAAATTAATTATGAAAGCCTGAACTACAACGGAAGAGCTTTGTAGGAGATCCATACGGTAAATCTACAGGATAGCAAACATCCAGATGTTTTGAAACATCTGTATTATTGCTTGAACTTTTCCATTTTTCCTTGATGTTTGGCATCATGGAGACACAACAAGAGCTTTATTGCCAACTTTGGCAGCTTTCAAAAAAAAAATCAAGGTACATATTTTATTACATTAGTTATTTTTTTAACTTCTAGATTGAGGCTGACTTCTTTATCTTTTTATTCCCCATAGTGCCACTGAGTAGATGTCTAATATATATTGGTTGAATGAGGGGGAAAAAGATGACTCATAATTAAATGTACAACCAAATAGGGACACTATTTCTGAGTAAGACAATTCCATTATTAGTAATAGCATATCTATGAACTCAGGAGTACATTTATTCTGAATCTTTCATTCTATGCATCTATATTCCATCAATCTTTATCATCTCTCATTATAATATATAGAGAGCTTGAATAATTATTCTTGTTTTACAGGTGAAAATACCAAGGAACTGAGATATGAAATCTGTCAAGTCACATAGTGAGACCCTATAGATCATTCAACTGCCCAGCCCAAATCATCCAATAAAATATGATGTTTCTCTGATTGCAAAGGTTTATTATTTGAATCCAAAGGAGATTTATTTTTGTATTTGTTTATTCACTTTGGTATGAGGTCTGATTACTGAGATGTGTGAATAAGAGGGCTTACATTCAAGACACATCCTGGGATTCATTTTCCCCATAAAGCCTGCCCAAACACCCTTACTTTTTCATCAGAGAGGTTAGAGCTCTTCAGCTGGTACTGGTTACTCTGGATAAAATAGGAATGATGTGTGTGTGGGGGGGGAAGGGGGTACCTGGGTGGCTCAGTTGGATAAGAATCTGACTTCATCTCAGGTCACCATCCAAGTGCTGTGTTGGGCTCTGTGTTGATAGCTCAGAGCCTGGAGCCTGCTTCAGATTCTATGTCTCCCTCTCTCTCTGCCCCTCCCCCACTCATGCGTGCGTGCGCTCTCTCTCTCTCTCTCTCTCTCTCAAAAATGAAAATTAAAATGGGAATGATGAAATCTACCTCATGAAGCTATTGTTGATAGGGTCTACCTCATATCATTGTTGTATTAACTGAGAAATCACACATTTAGTATAGTTTCTGGAATATACATTTGCTTGAACAGATATAATTTGCTGCTGTTGTTAATGCTACTGCTGCTAACACTGAGCCTGGTGCATAGTCTATTCTCGATAAATATAAATTCATTCCCATTTCCTGCTATGTCAACGCCGATAATATTTGAACTCCGTTATTTGAATGTGTTGTTCTGTGAGGAAAGGTAACTCTGTTTTTTTTTCCCCCTGGTTTGATTAGATGATGAGTCAGTTGGCCCATCAAACCAGTCTTCCTAAACCACAAGTGATCCTAGTCATGCCTCCCCTCAGCCCGTTAATGTGGAAGACTGAAACAAAGTTCAGAATGGACTATCTCATTAAAACTCCCCCGAATGCAGGATTATTCATATGAGGAAAATACTCTATGGAAGTTGGAGGATATTCATCCAGTCATTCAGTCAGTCAGTCAGTCAATAACTATTCAGTGCCCTTGATAAATGCAGGCTAGATTACCAGGCCCATTGGCCAAAACTCTGAGTGAGCAGCGGATGGCTAGCAGTAGTTCATCCGATTCATGATGGGAGGAGGAGGTGAAGGAAGAGTGAGTTTAGAATTCTCAAAATAGCAAAGAGAGCTGTGGGCAGTAATTTCTTTCAGAAATAACTAGAAAGAACACGCTGACCCAACAGGCTGTCGAAGGCCCAGAAGTGAATTTCAAACTCCATGTAGTATGTTTAAAATAGGCACAAAGCTGAGAGATACTGCACCAGAGATCAAAGAAGGGTTGTGTGTGGCCACAAAGGTCCTTTTATTTGCTTTTGGAATTGAGGGAAGGATTTACTCACTGATTCTCCTTATACAGGTCTGTGCATGTGCAGGCTCGGAATTTTAAACTGTCCTAAGGGCTATGGCTCAAGATCTCCACAAACATTCTCGTTCAACAACGTTTTAATTTCCTCTATCTCCCTCAAAGAGCAAAGCTCTTTGGGGGCTGGATTGTTGGTGGCCTGGCAGCATTTGCTACATCAGGTTAGAGGAAAGAGAGACCACGCCATGCTCGGTTTGGCTTCCCCTCCCTAGCAGGAGAGTAAAAAGTCTCAGTGTTGCTTGGGTACCTTTGACAGGAAAGGAAGTGGGAAGTCAGAGGTGAAGCCACTTACTAGCTCTATGACCTTGGCCATTCACTAGGGGTAGTTTTAGTTTCTGCATCTGTCAAATGGGCATAAAAGCCTCATACTTAGCCTTACATGATGACCATGACCATCCAATGAAACGTTCAGGAATGTGTTCTGAAACCACCCCCCTCTTTCTGCAGACTGAAGGGTCTATCATGGTCTGCATCTGGCCACGAAGAATAAATCCAAAGCAAAAAATACATAGTATGCCTCTCAAACCTCAGGAAGCAGAGAGCAAGAGATTTGGGAAGAATGGATTGATATTTTTTATACTGGTAACCTGAAGAGATAGGAGCAATTCCCAATGCAACTCTTTGTAAAAGTAACAGGCATCAAAGGTGTCAGAAAAAAACCTGAGCCTTTGTTTATCATCAGGGAATTGCTTTCCTGTGGTTGTGCTGTATTTTTTGTTGAAGAACACCTTTTCCAAAACGTTACTTGGTGCCAGGCTAAATCTCAATGTACCGACCACAAGTTTCAGCGGCTACTGTATCTTGACTCCCATTTCGACCAGTAAATCTTCACCTCATGGCTTTGGTCTTGTAAATCGAAGGGCTTAGGCTCGGCTGACCCTTTTTTTTTTTTAAATGGAAGATTAATTTGAAACTTTCCCTCAACCCATTTGGCCATCCACTCTCACGTCTCTGAAAAAGGGAGAGACTCAGAAGGGGCGGAGCTAAAGTTTCATTTTTGGGCTGCCATTCCTCCGAGTGCCTGCTCTCTGCTGTTTATCAACATGCTACAGTTATGCAAGTGATGTCAGGTGAAAGACACTTGAGGATCAGGTAGGATGCTCACCAGTGGCAGGAGATGCTGAATGCTGTGGTTCACTCTGGATTTGTATTAGCAGAGGACATTTTAAAGTGGCCCCTTCTGATCATGTTAAACAAAAATAGAGGTGAATGAAGGTGAACATCTGAGACTTGGACTAAGCTCCTGTAGGCAGGGATATTTCAATTTTTTGTTTTATTTATTGAGATCTCCTTCCCCTTTACTTAATGTACAGAGCCAAGTTATTTTGCACTGCCACCAAGCAGGAGCTTTTTAAATGATTCAGGGAAGTATAGCTTTCATTTAGGCTTGTGCCCTCCAGTCTGTTTATACTGGTCGATACACTTGTCTGAAAAATATAATGGATTAGCACATCATTCAACAAGCTAGTCAGAAGGCAAGCTCAAGGCGACAGACACCAAAAAGTAAATTACAGTCAGTTGTAGGGGTAGGCCATGCCTAGAGCTGGGAAACATCGTATCAGCACAAAACCTGTATTCTCCCAGAATGGTGGCAGAACTGAAAGGGATGAAAAATTTACACTCAAATATAATAAAACAATCAGCTCTACAAATTCATATGGTACCATAAACTGTGGTTTATGACACCGAAGGCAAGGAAAACTGGCTCTCACGACCACCCCACCCACACATTATAACCTCAGCTGGAAACAGACACGGATGGCATTTGTTTCATTTAATAGGCCCACTTTTGCAAGCAGGCATATATCATGGCTTACTTTATACATTCCATTTAGATATTTGTAAAATGCCAATTGTCATTGGTTTGTACTTGGCAAACCAAGGGTTAAGGTGGGCTGTAAGGGGTTGGTTGGGGGGACTAACAATAATTTATTCTTTCTTAGCTTGCCCTCTCTCTCTCTCCACTCCCTTTCCTTATTTCCTTTATTCTCGTTCTGAAGAAACAAAAAGCAGGATTGAGACTCTTTCTCTAGATCTTGAATTTATATTTTCTGTATCACCTACTCTGAGGTGAACCAAATCATCACTCCGGTAGACATAAGAAGTCTACTTATAATTATTAAATAGCTGTCTATTTTATAACCAGTGACAAACAGAACAGTTAGAAAGGCTTCTTTTTTCACCATGAGATAAACTCCAAACAACAAAACAAACAAATCACTTCCTTCACCAAGAGCTCAGTGAAGGACTGTAATGTTCTCAGACATTGTGCCTCCTGAAGATATTCTTTACCAATCATGTACGGATTGGTTGGAGAAACAGATGAGCAGAACAGCAATGTGGGAGCCTCAGTCTTCAGAGAGAATATTAAAGACCAGTGGAAAATCTACAAAGTCAAAGAGAGACTTGCAAAATCATCCATCATATGGGCTGCTCATATGAGGTTTAACAGAAGCAGAAAAAGAAGCAAAGATGGGATTTCAAAGTTAACGATATTAACAGAAAGTACTTTCTCCATTTTTTTCCTTTCTATACAAATGATCAGATGTTAGTAGGGGGATTAGTGAATACAACCCTTGAATCTTGGCTTCTGATATTCTGAGTGGACCTCAGCATCTGTTACCAGTGGAAACGTCAGCGCTGGCAGACTACGGTGGTGGTTAATGAGCTACATTAAACGGTGCTAGTTAATTGCACAAGGTGTTGGCCCACTGTTGAATCCATTCTCCCTCCAGAATATCCTAGGATTTTTGGCTCATGGGAGATACCTACATTGGGTTTGACAGAAAAGGGAGTTACCCTGGCCTTGACCTTGACTGGACTTTCCTGTTTTGATCTTTCCTTACTGCTACCCCCACTGGTACTTCCTATCTCTGTCTGTTGCACCCCTGTGTGGATGGGCCAAGGCTGATCAATCCCAGCAAAGGCAACTACCTAGATTTTTTTCTGGCCTCACCTTTACTCAGTGAGCAACACGATGAATTCCTCTAAAACAAATCTCTCTCCTTCCCCACCTCTACCTCCAATCTCCTCAAATACCTCAAATTCTCCTCCATACCTCAAATTCATACCTCCTCACCTCTCCTCCTCCATACCTCAAATTCTCTCTAGCATAAGCAAGAAATATTCCTTTTTATTTCTTCAGGTTCATGGCCTTCACACTACTAAGCTTATCCTTTTGAGTCCTGGGTCCAAAGATTATCCCTCTTTTGAATCTTTAATATATGTTTTCTGCATGCCCAACTTCTCAACCTAGTGTTCAACTCAAAGAAGCTGAAAAATGAGATCTAGCAGCCCTGTGTCTCCCCCAACCACCTTCCCCATCTGCTACCCAACCACGTTACCCCTGAACCGCTTAGAAGAGAGGCTAATACAACTAGATACATTTGTACCTCTCATTCAACAACCCGCTGCATTTTGGTATCAGCCTTCATGGTGTTAGAGATGACATTCACATTGCTAGTAATCTAACTGCTGGATGCAATGGCTTTTTCCTGTCCTCATAGTATTCTAACTTTCAGGCACATGATCACATCCTTTCTGAAAAATTTCCTTTTCTTTGACCTTCCTAATGACATCTTCCAGGTTCTTCTTGAGGAAGAGATGCTCCAGGTCACTTTCTGATAATTTCTTTTAAAACATTTTTTTTTTTAAATATTTATTTTTGAGAGAGACAGAGAGTGAGCGAGTGTGAGCTGGGGAGGGGCAGAGACACACACACAGAATCTGAAGCAGGCTCTAGGTTCTGAGCCGTCAGCACAGAGCCTGAAGTGGGGCCCAAACTCACAAGCCAAAACTCAGATCGTGACCTGAGCCAAAGTGCAACGCTTAATAGACTGAGCCACCCACGTGCCTCACTTTCTAATCATTTCTACTTCATTTTATATAGTACCTTCTCTTTCTCTGCCTCTCAGTAAATTTGGATCTTCTCAGGATTACTTTCTTAGTGGCCCCTACTCCCTCCTTCTTGAACTGCAAATTCAAGATCCTTAGGAAACTCATCTACCTTTTCTCATCCAGGTACAATCTACGTGCTAACCACTGCCCAACCTGTAAGTTTAAACCCATTATTTCCAGCTCTCAAGCCTGTTTATCCAACAGGCCATCCCACAAGTTTCTCAAATGCCACATGTCTAAATTGGAACTAAGTTTTAAAAATTCACTTCCTTCCTGCTTTCCACCACATTGGATCAGTCACCAAGCATTGATCTTATCTGAAAAAGGCCTCTCAAATCCATCCCCTTTTCTTTATTTCTACTGGTGTGCCTATTATAATTTGATTTTCATCTCTTCCTTGGGCCATTTATCTGCCTTTTAATTGGAAGATGCCACCTATCTTTTTTTTTTTTTCCAGAATAAAATTTTTTGGCCCTGAAGCACAGATCTATTATTTCACTTTTCCCTTTAAAGCATTTCATGGTTCCCCAGAATCTAAAGGAGAAAGTCCAATTTCCTTAGCTTCCTACAACACCATTTTCAATCTGGCCCTGTCCTAACTTCCCAGACTCCTCTCTTACTATAAGCAAGGACTTTGCAAACATGTCTCCCTTTGCCTAGAATACCACTTTCCCCTTTTCCATGTGGAAAATGCCCATCAAGGCCTGACCTAAAAATCATTTATTATTATTATATTATCATTATTATTATCATTATTATTAATGATAATAAATAAACGGAGCAAATCCGTTTCAAACTCCTCCAGGAAGAGTTAGTTACCCACATTCTTTGCTCCTGTGGTTTATAGTGCATCTCTTGACTGAAATGTGTGACATTCATTATTCATTAAAATATTTGAGATCGACGCTCCACAGGTCAGTGCAAGTTGGTTGCCATGCCTATGGCATCTTGAAGAGAAGACACTGGGTCCTTGAGCAGGCAGGAACTACGCCTAACAACATCAGTTTTTAGCACAATTTTGGACACATGTGGGTCACTCAGTGCTAGCCGAATGCTGGCATGATTGAAGACACATTAAATGTGTGGCAAATAACATGGGTATGCTGTGTTTAGACCCTTGTTCTTGATTACTGGGCCTGCTATCGAATCTTAGAGTATTTCTCATAATGTGCAACATCAGAAGTTTTGGATATAGCTATATAACTTTACCGATGCTTTCAGAAGTTCATTTATATACAGTGGCATTGTGAGAATAACTATTTTATGATACTAAGCAGGATGCTTAATTGCTCTAAGTCTCAGTTTCTCTTAACGCATAAACCTTGAATAGTTCTATTTGTTAATTACCTAAAACTCCCCAGAGGCAGCTGGCATTAACGGTTAACAATGAGTGCTTTGAGGTGGGATGGTTTTAAAGTGGGATGGGTTTAAACGCAGGTTCTGCCACTTTCTAGATGTATGATCTTCTGTTTTACCTCTCTGAGCCTATGTTGTCTTATCTATAAAATAGGGATAGTCACCAGGCCTAACAATGGTGGGTTACAAACTTTAATGGTAGGAAAGTGCTTAGAACAATGCCTGGCACAGGGTAATGGCTTCATAAATGTTACTTATAATTATTGTTCATCAGGAAGTTATAAACATGGGCAGAGAAGATCCACGTAGTTATGCCACGGCTTTGCAGAGAGGACACCAGGAATACACAAGTCAATCATATAGATAATAATAGCTCAGAATTATTTAGAATTTTATACATTTCAGTGTGTTCATACACTTTAGGTCCTCAGACACCCTATGAAAGGTTTGGGAAATGTAATAAATATGAACTGACCATGTTTAAGTGTCTAGCGTCAATAAAATCAGTATTTACTCGCAAAAATGAAATACCCTTGTTAAGAAGAAAGTCAGTCTGTCCTTTGAATTAGTCCAGGATAAAAGGGTAACGGCGAGGTATCTGGGAGAACTACAGTTATTGACATCACTGACCTATAAACATATTCCCTCCAGCGTGATATACAGCACTTCAGTACCCTTGTTTTTCTATAATTGCTATTACCAGAGCCTTTCAATTTCAAGTGCTCAAACGAGAGCAATTCATATTTCAGATAATCTGCCAACGAGGAAAACTAATTTCAAAATATTTGATCATAAAAGTTGTCCTCAGCTTCTACAGAGATAATTTAGTCAAATAATATCAGATAATCTGAGAGCAGTCTTAGCAGGAAATTGCCCCATCTAAGCAGCCTCCATTTGCACTTATATAAATGTACTGAAAGTGTAGGAGACTTTGACAGCCTGCCATATGTGATTTCATTCCATAGCCTACCTACTTTACCATCAAAAGTTATATCCTTTGAAGCATTGCCAGAATTACTTTACCCCAGTAGATATGCTAGATGTGCCCTTTAAAAGCCATATCATTTCTTTTCTACTCTGACTAGTTCAGGGTAGCATCTGCTCAACTAAATTCCTTTGAAGGTTAAAAATAAAATAGCCTACTTCTTCCAGGCTCCCCTCCTCCACCCCTACCCTAGTGCTTAGGAGAAAACGTCCAGTGTTGAATGAATTTCAGAGAGCACAGGTTTTAAAGAAGAAGGAGCCTGAGAAATCACCCCCTCATTTCACACTTAAGAAAAATTAAGATCCAGGCTTCTGGAAGGTCTCTTGCCTGATTAGCAGCAGAGGCAAGACCAGAACCAGGTCTCCTGGATCTCAGTCCGGAGCGCTGTCTCCTGTTTCTCCAAAGACAAAAGGATCAAGCCAGAAACTGACACCAGAAACACCACCAATGGATGTGGTGTTTTAATTTTCTAAACAGAAAATGAATGCTTGGGATTTCGTCTCCAGGAAAACATTTGCTTTTTAGAAATAGTCCTACTTGGCACTCTCTCTCCTCAGTGCTGCTGACAGTTGCAGTCAGTTATTACACTGTTGTGACTTGGAAGCTGATGCCCCCAAACAGATCAAAATTAGGAGCATCGTGATTCAGGATTGTCTATTTCCCCCTCAGCTTGCTAATCTATGCTTCTTTTATAATTATTTTAAAAGGCACTATCTGATTTCCTGAGCACCGCCCCAGGTGTTCTCAGTGATAATGAATGGATAAACATATCATCCAGTGTCACAGAGCAGTTGTGACATTTTAGAAATATCTTCAGTTCAACTCTTCTAATTTCAATGTATGTTACACCCAAGGTTGCAGGCCTGTGTTTTTACTAAAGAGCTGAATGAGTCCCAGTAATTGCATGATTTACTTGTCTGCTCAAGTGAAAAGGTTTTGAAATGTGGTGAAATGGCGCAGTCGTTTCCTGGTCTTTGCAAACCCTGCAATGTCAATTTTAATTAATGAACTGGAAAAATTATGTTTTTTTTTCCTTTTTTCCTTTATTATTTATTTTATTTATTTTTTTATTTCAGGGAATTGGTTCCCAGTCTCACCTCTTATTTTCCTGTAATTTGCATCTTCTGTCCTGAGGGATGTGCAGACTTTTGTCATTCCCACAGATATGCAGACAGGACATCACAAGCATGCTAAGCCTCTGCAGCACAGCAGCTCAAAGTGATCCTGGCCAACTAGAGTACACAGTCTGATCATGTTTCCCTCGTCAGAACCAGGGGGTTGCAAATAACAGCCCTATTACACTGGGACACTCAGGTTGAGGAGATCCCCATACTTAACTAGGAATGGTGAGCCCCGCTTGCTCTTCAGAAGTTGTCTGCCAGAATAACCTTATTTCCACATAGTCGCTGCTGATTGATCTTAAAGTGAAATGCCTCCGAACACTTTAATTTTTGCGCCTCTCTGTTTCCTCTACCCCCTTCCTTTTGATTTCATCAAGGAGTAATGATTCTCTGCATAGATATTTAAAAGCAAGAAAGAAACTCACCACTTACAGGAACGTTTCACAGCACAAATAATTTTTGTCTTGTCATTTCACAATTTTGCTAGCCTTGACATTTCTTAAAAGAAAGCAAGCCAGCACAGTTCATGGGAAAGAACCAGATCCTAGCTAATGCGACCATTCCTGTTTTCTGGAAACA
Organism: Panthera leo; assembly: GCF_018350215.1. NCBI lineage: Eukaryota > Metazoa > Chordata > Mammalia > Carnivora > Felidae > Panthera > Panthera leo. The sequence goes on along the minus strand of NC_056684.1, from coordinate 82,783,585 downwards.
TTTCTCAGCACTTCTCAGATATATAGACAAGTACTTTTGCGCAAATGTTTTTTAAGCTCTCCAAAGTATCAAGTTCAACAATTAGGGACTTTGATGAACCAGATCTAAGCATCTAATAAAGTACGGTAGGAACAAACACCCGAAAGTCCAGAGAGACTACAGAGTAATAATAAAACTCAGAGGTTCACGTACGTCGTGTATGTGTTTATGCTCCTTAAAGCCTTAGCTCTTTCCTAATCGAGAGGCAATCTTCTATTGTTTCCTTGGTGAAGCATTACTAAAAGGGATTGCCTGTGGTTCTAAAGCGAGGCTCCTATCAGGGAGAGAGGCCAGAAGGGAGGAGGCTGCTTGATACAAAGCTTGCTTCTCCAAAACGTAGAAGACGACACTAAATGGAATGCATGGTTCTTTACCTGAATTCAAATTCTGCAACACTGATACACTTCTGAGATCTACAAAATGTCATACCTGGTACAAAGGTATTTTCTGCTGCCTCTGCAAAAGGCCATAACTTGCCCTGAAAAAAATCCTATCCCAAATCACTTTTTTTTCCTTCCCAAGAAAAAGTTCCTTCTGCATACGTTCTCTTGCTCTTGGAAAGTTTGCGTAGTTATTGAAAGTAGTAGATATAATCTGCCGGCATATGTCAATTTAACAGCATCAGAGGAAGTTTTTGTTTATTACTGAATGTGGTAAATTTGCTGTTGTAGGAGGCTGAAAGGGGAGGAGACACCCAAAGGAAAACCTGGTTTGTTGTTTTAGTGAATCATTTTGGAAATTATTTCCATCAGTAGACAAAAATGCAGTAGGCATAAAAGCCAAATCAGAAAGAAAGCAACTTACACATTCATATATGTATATAGGTGTGCACATCAAAGGATGCTCTAAATCACTGAAACAATTGTTCTCGGTCTCTTTAAAAATGACTACTTAGGAAAAAGAGATCGCATCTTGGACAGTCATCCAAAGGGGACTGGGGAACAACAAGGATAAAAGCCACAGGGCATTTGTTGTCTAAAACTGGCATCGATTCTCAGGTTATCAGCCTAGTTCTAGAACTTATGCAAAAAACTAAAGTCAATTTCCTTATTATTTTCCTACTGAAATTATCACTGAAATTGTCGCCATGTTACTCCTGTCATGAAAACCATGTCTTCTTATGTAAGAGCGAAAACCCAATATAGATTGAATGTGTGCGTGTAGAAATGAAATTTGGATTTCACATGAATTTAACGATTCTATGACCTCCTTCCCCAGAGGTCAAGTTATTTCTTATTCTTCATATGAGCACTGTGCCTTCCCTCTTCACTCTCACAGGGGCCAGGCTAAGTGAGCGAGGATAGCTGGTTTAGGTGCAGAGGTATTATTTTGCATATATTGCCTATATAAGCACCACGTTATAGACAGAAATTATCTTTACTTTCCAACTTTGCATAATAAAATAAGCCATTAAATTAATACCATATAGAAAATACTGCTTGTCAGGCAAAGAAATGTACATTGCTTTCCAGAAAACCAGGGATATTACATTGCCAACGTCTGCATGAATAATACATGGGTTAATTCAGAAAAAACACCATTTCATTATTTAAAAATGAATAAATTACAGACTTAGAATGATGACTAAATTTTCTTCTCCATCTTACTTTTTTGCTCAGTGCTCTACTTTAAAAGCAAAAATGAAACTACCATTTTATCCACACAAATAAAACAAGCTAGCCCCTCAAAAAGTATTTTTTTCCCCTGGCTTTGTATTTCCCAATCCCATAAAATGAAGACACTTCATTTTCTTTTTTTCTCTGGATCATATTAACTGCAGAAATTAAGAAGCCATGTAAAAGGTCTTCAGATTATACATCTGAAAATGGTGAGCCTACGTTTTATTGTCTTGTGAGGCTGTGATACAGTCTGACTAGAAAAGCCCCCATTGCAGACAGGACTTCCTGTGTTTTAGTCTCAGTGCCTGGTAAAATATGTTCAAAGGAATAAATAAGAAGACTATAATTCTCATGTATGATGATGCGGATTTCCTTCATTTTTACTCAGAGATTTTGGTTTACTCAGATGGCGTGTTAAAAATCGGTCCCATTTGGGGACTGATGAATGCCTGGGAGAGAGAAAGAAATGCACCAGCAATAAGAAATTAATTTCGAGTTAAAATAAGTAAAACATCGCCGCGCAGTGCATTTAGGCTGAGCATAAAGTGACAGCCAGCAGATTATTCTACCGATTTCTAATGCTGGAAATTCGGATGGCATTTACTAGCATAACCTTTCAACTCTGAGCACATCAATAGAGGCCGACAGTGGCTTGAAATATGATTCCTTGCAGATAGCATATCCTCATTCATCTGACTGTGCTCCTCTGTGCTCCACTGCACAAACAGCGTCTCACCCACTTCTGAGAGGACACTAATAAAAAAGGCATCAATTTTCAGCTCTAGTACTACTGTGATCTCTTTATATGTTCGACATCCAACATTAAATTAAAATGCTGTTATAAATCCTACTTTCTGAATCTGGAATGAGTGTTGGGTTTTTGTCGCATGAGACTGCAGCAAATCTTGTCAAAAGCAAGGAAGCACGTCTTGTTCACTCAGAATTAATGTTGTGGATGAAAGAAGGAGGTAAAAGGGGTTGAATATGGTGAACTGAGGGTGTCAAAGCCGGTGGGGACTGTAGCTTGAGGGTGCCAAACCAGGCAGGGTATTTGCTGCTTTCAAGAAGTGGCTAATCAAGAATTGTAATTACCAACGACAAGCCGTGTGGCAGGAAGATTACTGATAAACAGACAGGCGCACACACACACATGCACGTACATCAACAGAAAAATTTTAAGCATAAAAAATTGTCAATTATTCCTCTCCAGCAGAAAAAAAACATTTTCTGAACACCAGTGGTCCTGAGGAAGCCTCACGGGTTACATCAGCTCTTTGCAACAGAGGCTCTCACTGGGACACGAGGCCCAATGGCACTGGGTCACTTGTGATCCGGGCCTTGTGTCATTATTACATAATTTTAAAGTTACAGGAGAAACAACCTCAAATCCCTGGAGGGTGAGGAAACAACATTATTAAAAACTAAAGGGTATGGATTAAAACAGGTTCAGAAGCTTTCTGTGTCAAACCTGGAGGGGAGGAAATGAAACGAAAGGAAACAAAACAAAACAAAACAAAACCCTCGCAAGTACAAGGAGGAAAGAAACAGGCTAGCTTTTGACATTTTGCTAAAGATGGGATGTTACGATAGGGGAACATTAGGGAATCTTTCTACTCTTTCTGATAACAAGATCCCTGCTCATATAAATTATCACCTAGAAGTCTGTGACCTAAAAGGTAATAAGGCCTTCAACAAAGATACAGCGTGCGGAGCTGCTGTGTTCTGCCCGGCTCATTCATAATTATGGATAAAATAAAGAGGCGTGTTTGCCTATTTGGGAGCGGGGGACGGGGGAGGAAAAGGGGGAAGAATGAGCAGTTCAATATCTGGATCGAACAGAGGAACTTTTTCCCCCAAGGATCCTGCAGGGAGGAACCTTGACATGCACAAAGTCAGAACGTAGACAAAGTTGCCCTGGTGAGAACGATAAGGTCACCCGTGGGATTGCTGAGATTATCTCTGTCAAGCACTCGGACAGCATGCAGTCAAATGATGCATCATGCAGTCATTTTCGGGGGGGAAAAATCAATTTCTTCACCAGGTCGCTATTTGCTTTTCAAAGTGCCCTTGTAGGCCTTCACCACCAAGCATTTATCAATTTAAATGTTGTAAATTGATAATGTGCCACTGTGCCTTGTACTGTTTCTGAATTATTTTGATACTTATATTTTCTCAATAGTCTCTAAACCCTCAGAGCTTCCTCATTCAAAAGGGCATTTTTCTTTGTTACACCAAGAAGTGATGAACTTTTTATGATTAGTACAGGAGAAAAATGCAGACTTGCTGGGGGGAAAAAAAAACATACAAGCTGCGGAAAATTACACATTTTTCTTTTTCTTTCTTTTTTTTTTTTCAAGTTAAGGTATGTCTACTAGCAAGATTTTTAAGACAGGGGCCACAAAGCGATATTTGGCGGGCTACGTATACTCATTTATTCAAGGAGTCTTCTCAGTGTTGCCTAAATTTAGAACGCCAACCGAAAAAATGCTACCACATAGCCCCATTATTAAAAGCCCTGTGCTGTGTTGAACTAATACCTGTTTTTTTGGTCTTTAGATCCAGATATCTATGTGATGATGCCAAACAAGAGTAGTAACTTGTAAGGAAAGCTAATGTCTACTTTATTCCCCCCCCTCTAAAGCAATATATATATATCTTTTACAAGCATGGAAATGAGGATATTAACCACATACTAACCTCAACTCGATTTGCATTGAAAAAATGTAGAACGGAAGAGTTGAGGGTGCACTTTCCAAAAGGAAAAGAAAGACATGGCAGTTGCAATGCGTCTTTAACCTCCAGTGATTTATTGGCCCTCGGCCAAGTTATCAAGGGAATCTAATTCTTCTTTATTATTCAAATAAACCACATTTGGCACCATGGTTCCCTTTCAGAATAGCTTCACAAATAGACTGAGCTCTGTCATTTATTTGACCTTGTACTTGTGTGCTGTCGCTGTAATTTTATTTGCCATTCTATATAACAAATGCAGAGAAACCTAAAATATGGAGATGAACAACAGGATGGGGAAAAGGAGTTTGTGATAAATATATCCGCATGGCTTTAAAAAAAAAAAAGACTAAATGTAAAACAATCATTTCCCCCTTTTCACCCTCACCTCTATTAGCCCTTCTATCTGCGACCACCCTGCCCCTTCCTGCAAGCTGCCTTGGAGCAAGACAGTTTTGTAAGCTTGTCTGTGGCTCTCTTCTCTCTGGCTTATGACAGCAAGGAGGGATCTTCCACCAGGATGGGGATGTGATGAGGAGAAGTGACTCAGGCAAGCTGGGCACTGGAGGCAGGTGGGGTTGGGGGGTGGGATTAGGAGGCATCTCAAGAGAGTGATTAGCTGGTTGTAGGGTATTTTCTAATGATATCATGGGGTAAAAAATCTGTTCATCTCCCAGTGTGTTCTAGATCCCACTTTATTTTAAATAAGACTCTATGCTAAATTGAAAACATTTTGCTGGCACGGGTGTGCATCAGAATCATCATCTCTCACCCCACTTTCAAAGAAAAATGTTCTTAAAAAATGTAAGTCCATTTTTATCCTCTGGTTAACTGGGACCCATGTCCTCTGCCCCTGGCAACTATAATGTCAAAGTTCTCATCAGTATTTAAGAGTAAATGCAGGATTTGTGTTTGGGTGAGGGAAAGCTGATTTATAAAAGCACATAAAACATCAAATTAGTCAATGCTATTATAAGACCTGGATATCAGAAAATCACTCTCAAAATGATCTCTGGCACACCACCTGAGAGGGTGGGAAGAGTCCTCTGTCTGCTCATGAAATTTGAAATATGTTTGTTCATGTTTGTTATGTGATCCACACAGCCTTGCTCTGGATGTGAACTCCAATGGAAGCAAATCAACATGTCATAATCCACATATTAGCCGCCATGGAGATCGTATTTGAGATTTATTATTATGCTGCAGTCCCAGAAAAACTTTGCTTTCCATAAAAAGTGATGTTTCCTCATTTGTTGATGAATGGCTGTATTTCCTTTTTTTGCTTTGGTTACCAGGAAGCTCACAGATAAATTTGAAGCTTTATCAGATCACTTATAACCCTCTTAGAGACTCTATTATGTGCTCCTACTATGTGGTAACAAATGACTTACTTTTGTCTTTTCTTTTTCCTTATACCTTAGCTCTATTTAGCCATTGTCTTTTTTTTTTTTATTATATACATTTATATAAGCTATTTTATTTGTGGAAAGAGGAGGATATAAGCCAACAAATGAATATTTCTCCAAGTTTTAGGTCCTTTATCAAACAAGCATTTTTAAAAATTTATCATATTAAGTCTCTTTTGGATCCGTTGACAATTAAGCCCCAGACATACCGGAAGAGATTTCATAAAATCAGGCTATGTATTATTATTACATTTTCAGTGTTAGGGAATACACTCTGTTTTCTTTCTTCATTTTCACTTATGCCTATTCCATTATACCTATGGATTAGAGCTGTCTTTAGCAGCTCTGAAGGCTATCTGCCAGGTATAAGAAGGCATTTAAATCCCATGCAAACCAAACTCATTAATGATATTTGGGGCTCTTTTTTTTTAAGATAGGGCTTCATGGCGAGTAACTAGGAATCATCTTTATCTAGGGAAGTAAGTCAACAGTGCATGTTTCTGTTTATTTTATTTAGTTTTTTTTTAAAGTTTATTTATTCTGAGATGGAGAAACAGCATGAGATGCAGAGGGACAGAAAGAGAGGGAGAGAGAGAATCTCAAGCAGGTTCTGCAATGACAGTGCAAAGCTCGATTCAGGGCTCAAACTCACGAACTGTGAGATCATGACCTGAGCCTAGATCAAGAATCAGACACTTAACTGACCGAGCCACCCAGGCACCCCTATTTCTTTTTTTAATGTTTATTTACTTATTTTGAGAGAGAGAGAAAGCAAGCATGGAGGGGAGCAGAGAGAGAGGAAGAGAGAGAATCCCAAGCAGGCTTGAACTCACGAATGGTGAGACCACGACCTGAGCCAAAATAAAGAGTTGGATGCTTAACTCAGTGAACCACCCTGGCACTCCAACAGTGCAGATTTCTACAACCTGAAAGCACACCTTGAATGTTGCTTTAAATATATATCTCTGGCAGAGTCAAAAGGGCTGCTGAATTGGTCTGAACATCATCACGGATCCCTTCATTCCTGCCATCATGATAACATGAAAGGACTTTACAGAGAATAACTGCCACACATACACGCTGGAAACCAGGAGCTGTTCCACTCAACAGAGTGTAGAGGAAAAACCCACTCTGATTGTCTCTATATTCATGCTATACAACAGAGCTCAGGACAAGTCCCTCTACTTAATTTTCTCATGAGTCCAAATAAAATCTTAATTCTTTCCTGGACATAAGCCACTTTAAAGGCACCATATTTATTTACATGTTGAAGGAATATAAAACTGAGGAAGGGATATTTTGAGAGCTACAAATGTAGGCATAACTATGCTCTAACGAACTGGCATGCTCACAATATTCCTTAACAGTTTGACTGGGTACATCTTTGGTGATACAGCCATACATCGCCTTTATTTAATGAAACTGTTTAAAAAGAAACGGAGGGGCCATAATTTCACAGACTCCTTATCTCTGTCCAGAATTTCACAGGATAACTTCTGAGCCAAAGTTGTAGGTTACAAATAGCACATTTGGTTAGCATTCAATTATGGGCGTGTTTGTGTGTGTCTGCGTGTGTGTGCGCTCATGTGTAAAAGATTAAGTATTTACTTAACCGAATAACTGTGAGTACATTGCGCATCGTATGTCCCCCATGAGTACCCCGTGACCTGGCAACTTCAAGAAGTCACTGAAGAAAGGTGGAAAGGGTTAAGTCTCAAGTACCCTATTGGGACTGAGAACACAACATTTACTGGGTTGGAAATCCCTTCCCAAAGTTGGAGAATTAATTTTTAAAAACAGGCCATGTTCTTAGCAGATTATTTTCACATTAATCCAGAAGTGTTTTTAAACTTTAGTTTTCAATGTTAACACCTACATCGGCATTTGCAAACGTCACCTTCTCGTGATGGACCCTTCACCATTTCACTTGCACAGTGCCTCCAACTGAAGACCTCTGTCTTGTACCTCATAGTCTCCACCATTGCTGGCGACAATGAACCCATCTACCACTGAGGGTACAGCACGTTGGGGCTGGCGTCTGCCCCTGGTTAAGTCAAGATGCTGCCTTGCTGACTACTGATCCACACTGTAAAACCCATCCCATAAAAGAAGCAGGGAATGACCAGACAGAACGTGCCACCTGCTGCAAAACGTCTACACAGCTGCTTTACTCTGCAGAAACCTCAATTATTTGTTCCAGATTTTAAGAAAAGATTGACTTAATGTTACAGTAGAAAAGCAGTGAAATATACTGCTTTTAAGGAGAACCCAGCACAGGGTTAAAGCCAAATCTTTCTTGAACAGATGATATTTCAGATGGCCACACTATTCCAGATGCATCAATTTCCTTGAAAATCCAATCCATATATGTGCATATGCTGTGCTGGCAGGAGGACTGACTGAAATGGCCAAAACCCAAGAGCTAATATTCTTTTGGCCAGAATAATGCAATTATTATTTTCCTAGCTATCAGTCTAAGCATACAGAGCCATCTGTTATGCAAAGCAAACATACACATCTCAATTACAGAAAATGCAGTTGCCTTGACAGAATTTGGATTACACCACTAACCAGGGTTGTAAAATGTGTTTTGAGCTAGTATATAATGGATGCTTTTCAGGAGTTCCCTAATTAGCATTTACCTGCTTAAACTAATTATTCATCCTTCTTCTTCACTGGCTTATTAAACTTTGTTGGATACTGTGCATAAAACAGATGAATATGGGCATCGCAGAACAACAAACAGTGGTGTTTCCAGTCCTGTAAGATACTCACATAGTGGGCACACCTGTTTCAAAACTGAAGATTCTCAAAACTAGGTCCTAAACAGATTAAGATGAGGCTTAGAGTCTATTAAAGGCTATTACAAAACCAGAGATTTCAATAAGATGCAAGAATGCTAACAGTGAGTTAACAACAGCCCAGTTTCTATCATTTAGTTTGCTGAAACCCACATAAAATAGAATTACTCTATAAACTATAGCCAATAGCTTCGCGCGTTCTTCAAGGAAGAGTTAATGGACCCTTGCTTGGATTCTCAACAGTAAATAATCACATTTGGCAGCATCCCTCCCCCTCCTCCAAACCTCCTCAAATGCCAAATATCTTTCTTTATTATTTCCCAGTGTCTTTCTCAATTTAGCTATTACCCAGCAAACTCACTAACAGCCAAACTGTTCCAGCCGTGCTGGGTGCCTCCTTAGAGCAGTGCCAACTTGCGGAAGCAATGAGTCTGGGGTGGGTCTTGCTTAAGAGGAGAGAGACAAATCTTATCTCCATCTTTAGCTCCAAGGGGCAACTGAATGAGAAGTAGATTATCCAGCTTGGCAGATCATCACATACACACAAAATCCCTCCCACCGAGGCTGTGTTTTCCTCATGCCAAATCACCAGATGAAAAGGGTCAAACTCAGACAATCACCTGTATGGGCACAAGTATCCAGATGTTCGGCACTTTTACGAGAGGAAAAAAAAAACATCTGGATAATTAGTGGAATCGCCAACTTTTCTTCAGGGGATTTTGGCATTCTGTAGATGCAACCTATGCCCTGGAATCCAACAGAAGTAAAATTTTTGTGTTCCAGGGGAATATCAAGAATGGACACCTAGGATTTTGTCCCTTACCTCAGCTGCCTCCATCTTCTTTGTTTTCAACCTCTGACAGACACGTACGAGTAATTAAAGTGCACATAACGAAAGGCTATCTTATTTTATGAAATTGCCTTTCAGCGTTAGGAAGCATTTGCAAAGGCAGCAAAACAGATCCTTGCTGGGACCCTCCCTGCAACACATTTTAATGGTCTCTTTCAGCATTTCTTGACTCCAAATGACTCCTGTCATTGTGTCAGCTCCCAGGATAATGCAGGGTACTCCATAAACATCCAGTAATAGGACACAAGGGAAGCACTATTAGTGTGTCCCTCTCCTACCGGGCACAGAGGTTTCAAAGTTCAAAACAACTGAGGGCAGAAACTTCATTTGTTCTCAATAAATTAATAATGATCCTTGGGGGGGCGGGGAGGGGGGGAACTAAAGTTTTTGAGTACAAGTTTATTCCGAACGTTTCGAACTGACAGAATTTTCTCACCAACTTTGCAAGAAGAGTCAGGCAGAGCCATTAAAGAATACATGTGATAATTCACGCCCAACAGAATACCCCTTGAAGAAGGAAAAGCACAAGGCCGAAGGAGGCTTCACAATCTCTGTCAAGAATCTAAATTGTTTTACTTACTTGTGAGAGGCCTAGGTAGATGGAGACGGTTTCAGAAATGTACAAAAATTTTCCTTCTTGATTTAGTGCAAATACAAAGCCATCCAGGGACTGCAGGAAAAAATAAATATATAATTAAGTTAATAAACATATGCTGGAGGTTTAATTAATAGGGCATCTGATACAAAGCAACATACACTGAATTTAAAACCATGTTTTTCTTCCTGTTTAACCGAAGTCCTAAGATCTTCTACTAGGGCCCTGTACGTGAACAAACTAAAGGCCTAAATTAAGACCACAAGCTTTCCTTTATTTCAAGGACTTCCTTATGTCTCTGTCATTTTGACCAAGATACATCATATTCGTGTACAAAATCAGGTCGTGCTGATTTTATGAGCTGTTGCCTTTATTTTTATTTTTATTTTTTGGATTCAGTAGTTTAAGAGATTAAATCAGCCTGATTCTCCATTAAATAGCTGAACAGGAATGGAAATTGTAATGAAATGAGAAGAAAGGGTCCCCATATGAAGAGCAAGTAAAATCACCACTGGAACTACTGTGGACATCAATAATTTGCTAATTAATAAAGGATTATGCCCTTCTCACTCTCAGCGCCTATTGTGGTAGAACAAATAGAAAAAGTCAATACATTATGGGTGAATGATTATAGGCTGAAACCTTACAAACTGTAATCCTTTTTTTTTTTTTTTCAAAACTCTATATTCAAGTTTTATTGTGATAGACCTGGTTTCTATTACAACTCCTGAAATGGAAACAAAAGGAGGGGAGTGGGGAGAGAAGGATGCTCTACATCATCTGTAGCTTCTGGAACCTTCGCCCACTTTCCAAAGGGAGGTTGCATTGTCAGTGTGACGAGTGGTGTAAATCGTCATGGACTCCAACTGCAGTCCAGCACTCAAACAGCGAACACATTTGTTTCAAATGCTTGCGATCAAAGTGCATTGTATACCTTCTGCCCCCCCTTAGGTCTTTTGTTTCCCTTTATTTATCTCTAACCAGGTAGGCTGCGCAAGCGATGCTTGCACAGAAAAAGAAGTTTCCACGATTCGTGGTTTTTTTACAAAGGCTGAGAATTGGGAAAGACAGGAAACCCACTCTGAGATCAAGGTATGTGGCAACACTAAATTAATGGCATAATTTTGAAATAGGGAAAGGTGGAAGAAGCATATAAAATTCTGGTAGAGAAATGGATCATCTCATATCTCAGCAATAGATTCAGTTTCCTAAAATACTGAACTCTTTTTTGAGCTCCAAATGTCTATATGAAATATATATATATATTTATATATGTATTAAATGTGTGTGTGTCTATGTGAACGTGTGTGTGGGCGCGTGCGCACGTGTGTGTGTGTATGTGTGTGACATCTGGATTCCAGGCTTCCTGATCCGTTTTCAGAGTCCCAATGGTCAGAGACCGTGGGTAGTGTCCAACCTCCTCATCTGATTAGGTGGGTTCTGAAAACATTTCAAAAGTCACATTATATGATTACATTACAAATTACATGATAGGCAAGCTTTTGGTCAGGATACCGTCCATTTATTAAGCAACATGTGCTAAGCAGTTTGCATGTATTATCTCTTTGAATTTTCACAAGTATCATCTGAGGTAATTATATTATTATCTACATTTTATACACAAGGAAATCGAGGCTTTGCGAAGGCAGGTGACATGTCTGCCCTAGTTAGTGATGGAGTTAGGATTTGAACTTTGACAGTTGGACTTAATAACAATACTGCCCCCACTCACAACAAAGGTTATGTAACTAATACGTGTAAGTCAATGGAAAGAAATGGTCACAGCGTTTGTGAAGTCAAACCACACTAAGATGCAGCTTATGACTTAAAAATCGTCACTTCATTTTGAAAGATTTGTTCAGATGACAGAATCCCACCGTTAGAAGATAGGTAGGAGGTAGGATGACAAGAGAGTTTACAAGTCACTTCCACTAGAGGTTACCTTGTCACCTTGCTCTGTAATATTTCTCCTGGAATCAGCTAAGGGACAGGGAACAAAATACTTAGTGGACTCCTTCCCTTTGACAAAACTGTCACCCCCTCCAGAGCCTCGTGAGATCCAACCTTTCAAGTTTGCAGTGTGGCACTGTGTAATCTTGCTTTGAACCAGTGCAAAGGGAAAGAAGTTTCCTTTGTGGAAATTTGGGAAAGATCTCATCAAAATATCTTTACCTCACACAAGAGGTCTTCTGAGGATGACTCATGAAGATTAGGATCCTCCCCCTTTAAGCCTCCCAGGGAGAACAGGGCCTTGACAGGTTTTCCACTCAACCCAATGGCCATGCCCTGGCATACAGTTATAGAGAGTTGTGTGAACCCATCTTCTCAAACCTTAAAGTGCTGCTATCAGAATAGAAAGACAGAGAGAGAGAGAGAGAGAGACGCAGGAAAACTTCTTATGCACGCACGTGACAGTTGCAAGACTGACTGAGAGAAGAAAGGACTGATGGAATTAGCACAGAGACAACCTCCTGTTCTCTAAACCCTCATTGTACAGGTTGGAAAGCTGAGGCACAGAAAAGGTTAAGTGGCTGGACAAGATCATACAGTCATCCAGTGGCAAACCTAGCATTAAATCTGCTGCACGCCGATAGTGTGGTTAAAGTATTCATGATGTTGTATGGTCCTGGTTGGCTTATTCAAGTCCCAAGGAGACTGGGTTTCTCAACAGTGGGGTGATGTCTTATTCATCTTTATCTGGCCAACATCAAACAACTGCTCAGCCAAGACTTAGTAAACCCAGTTCACCCCCATGCTCAGTGCTCTTTCCCTTAGATCACATATGCTAGAATGACTAAGAAAGATGGAAATTATTTTCTTTTTTTTTTTTAATTTTTTTAATGTTTATTTATTTTTGAGACAGAGAGAGACAGAGCATGAATGGGGGAGGGGCAGAGAGAGAGGGAGACACAGAATCGGAAGCAGGCTCCAGGCTCTGAGCCATCAGCCCAGAGCCTGACGCAGGGCTCGAACTCACGAACCATGAGATCGTGACCTGAGCTGAAGTTGGACGCTCAACCGACTGAGCCACCCAGGCACCCCGGAAATTATTTTCTGCAAGAGTCCTGTTTATGAAGCTATTAGAGTATTTGAAGATTCTGATGCCACAGATGTCTAACATAGTCTGCGATATCTCCTGACATTTGGAAAATCAGAGTTAGCCTAGATTCTTTTGCTGTTCTCCAAAACATCTAGTGCAGGTCATGTGCCATCCACAGACAACCTTTACTTTATTACTGAAAGGGATCGTGATTTTGTAACATTGGGTTCATATCTCATGCATTTACTAAAATATTGGAGGGTTTTTGGTCACCCTAGCAAGGAAACAAAAATTCTGGAGGCTGAACATCTGATGCTATTAAGCAGCAGCGATCTAAGAACTGGCCAGTTTTGTTTGGCAAGGCAGAGGCTCCGACACATGTTCCAATTTCCTGGTGAGATTAAAATGAGTCTATGTCTACATGAAACAAAGCATCCAGTCAATTCAATTAAAAATAACAGCCAATTTGGTGTGGGAAGAACACAACTAGTCAGATTAGCTGTTTGTCATCAGAGAGGTAAACACACACACACACACACACACACACACAAATTGGGTAGTTAGCCATCTTTTCTACCTTTGTATTTATCATGTCAGTCAGTTATAGCTATAGTGTGAGATGAAGGTCCAAAACTCAGGTTTGATGACCTTTCAAATAAGGAAATGGGACACGAAACCAGGTGTGTGGCAGATTGGCAAGGTGGCTCTTCGCACGGCCATTGCTTTCTGGTTCAGGGTCATCCCTGTTCACAGTTAGCTGTACTCTGCTGCTTAGGAAAGTTTTAAGAGTAGCATCAATACTGTTCTAAATGTGTTTGTCTCAGTTTTAATAGGTGACAGGAAGAAGGAAACATTCAGTTCATCTTGGGAGCCAAATGTGATTCATCTTAAAGTTCTGTGGAATTTGTCAAAATTTTGAATCAAGAAAGCTACTGCATTTCAAGCTTTTTCAATCACTGCAGGCTACTTTTTAATTTTTTTTTTTTAAACTGCCCACTGTTTTCAACAGGCGCCAATTAAGATTCCGAGGTCAAAGGGTTAATTACATCTTCTTACTCACTATGTAGAATTTTCTGATTATTAACTAAGGTTGGATTAAGATGAAAAAGAACCTACACAAATGTTAATGCTAGTCCCTCCTTGAGAAGATTTATTATAAAGCCGTGCTGAAATCTATCTGCTTCCCTCAAAGCAGATGGAGAACAAAATCTTAGAAGAAACAGTAAAACAGACATTTTAAAGGCATGCTAGTATCTGATTTATCAAGACAGTTTTCTTATTACTAAAACCAGTTCTTAGCCATCCTGACAGGGCTGATAGGAGATTTCCTTTGTCACATCCTGGTAAGTCTATGAGGTACACATGCAGGAGGGAAGCTTGGATACAGAAGTCAGGAGCTACAGCATCTCTGAATAATAATGCCTGTAATTATAATTTATATCCCCTGACATCAGTGTAACATATAAAGTAAAAGGCAAGGTTTTTTAACCCCAAAAGCTGACGGCCTCTAACAGTATTTGTCAAATGATGAGGTTATTTCCTTACAGGGTATGAAACTAACCACAGCTTCATGATTGAAGGTATACTAATGTTTAATGCCTTGTGCTAAATGGATTTATATTTGTCAAAGTAGTTTTCTCTCTCTCTCTTTTTGTGCATATTCCACAACAGCCAAATCCCGCAGAGTGAAATCTTACCACCTTGCCCTTATAGGGGTAATTCTCATGTGTATAACTACTCTGAGATCAGTGGTTCTTTCTTCTACATTCCAACGCAGAAGAGAAAAAAAAAAAATCACTCCAAACTCTTTTCCTATGACCTCACTCCAGTTAGAGTGAAGAATTACCAGTAGGCTAGGTTATTTTAATGACAGATTATTTTAAACTAAGCCTTCACCATCTGTTCCACCCCCTAATTATGAATGCAAAAGGAACATATTTCACAATTACATCAGTAAAAAAGTAAGATACACGTGATTTAAATGCATGCATGTGCTCCACATCCAAAGCACCGTGCGTCTGTGATGTTCTTCTAATTCGGGCTTAGACTAGGCAGAAAATACCCATCCATGATAGAGTACAGTCTCTGACACACTCAACTTTCTCTCCGAACCCAGGGTTTTTCACTGTTATGGCATAATTCTGTTAGCGCAAGAACAGAACGTGTATTTCAGCACCATGCTTGCAAGCCAGTAGGTAAGAGTATTTTATAACTATGAAAACATCTCTGCAGTTAATAAGGGGAGGCGGCATGAAATAACTCCTTCAGCTGTCTGAGCAGTGGGTTAGCACTGGAAACAGGGGAGTCTGGTCTGGAACCAAGCCTCCATCATCATGAAAGAAACTGAGTGAATAAGCCAAGCACAAAAAAGCAGCCTGGCCTGAAGAGTGAGGACAGGGCTTCAATACCTATCTTACCACTCTGTTTTGGCAGCAGATAAGAGAGTTAGAAAGACAAAAATGTTTCTTAAATTTTTTGGCCTTTGGATACAATAACACTTTGATAGAGCTCATTAAAATGCCATATTGCCCTCTGATTGCACTCAGGAGCTGAGGCTATACTGCTCACACACACACATGTGGACTCCCAGCAACCTCAAGGAACCTGGGACGATGTCCAGAAGTGCCCACATGTATCTGTTTATGGGGAAGAAAACGTTTTCCAAATTTTGTCTTTGCAATCTGCGTTTTAACAATCAAGCACTGTGCAGAAACAAAAGCTTTATTTTTAGAAGTAGGAATCTAAGTCAAGTATATTTTCTCAAAGTGGATAAAAGCATGTATCAACGGTCTGGGATTTGATTTAGCTCTCAGGAATCTTCTCGAGCCTTCTGGCTCCTGTGTCTCTTCCTTTGCCCCTTCCCCACCACCGTGAGTCAATAACATGAGGGGTACCATGGGTTCATATCATTATCATGTATCAAAAGCCACATGTTCCCCCAATCACAATACCAAGCTAGATTAATTTGGCCACATCTGATTGTTTTCCCACTAAAGAGGAATTCCTTAACAATAAACCTTGGCGCCTCGAAACACCTCTCCTAAGAGTTTCCTAAAAGACATAAATCTGAACATCTTAGGTGAGAAAACAGTGCAGAGGCACAGACGGCCTCTCTTCAGTTCTTAGAGGAGAGTTACCAGAATAAAAGGAGAGATGTTGAGCTGGTGAAATGTTAAAACATGAAAAGAACAAAGACATCTGCTTTCTGAGCAAGGAGATCAGGTTTTGCTTCTGCTCATTAAAATTCCATTTTGTGGGAGCTGTGTATCAAAGTGCTGACCTTTTTTCTCCGGGATGCTAGTTCAAGCCTTACATCCAGCCTTGAGGGATGTAGATTTCTTGATTTAAATATCCAGCCAAACGGACAACAGGCTCTGGTATAAAGACAGGGTGTAGCATTTGGTGGAATCACACGTGTCTGTGTCTCTGAGCCACCAGGGGCAGCACGTGGATCCCACATCCTCTGTGCCTTGTCCAGGGAGACTGGGACTCCAGGAAGCATAAGTGACTGTGTGGTGCTTACAAGCTCTGACGCCTGAGGGAGAGGATTCCCACTAGTTATTCTAAGGCACAGATACTCACTGGAACATTAAAATGCCTTCTTTTTGTGTACATGGTGTATTAATTTACTGAAACAGAGGCTCTTCAGAATCCAGGAGCGAATTTCTTACTGTGCATCTTTCCCGTTTAATTCAGAGTTCTCTTTCAAGTTAAAGAAAAAATTCCCATGCCAGCCGGAGTAATATAAACATTACATTGTGCTGGTTCTGAAAGGCCAAAAAATGTCGCTGCTTTGCTTTGGGCACTCGTGGAGCTTGGTCACATACAGGGAGGGCTCTAGGTGTTTTTCAAGTTGTCTGCATTATACAAGGCAATGAAAAGAATAGATACTAATTGTTTATTGGACATTCCATAGATCACAGATTACTGGAAAATAGAGAATGGATTCTATAATATGTATTGAACATACTATTATATATTACATATATTATATATCACATATATACCATCATACTGTATTATAGAATGTCTTAAACGATGCCCAATTCACTCAAATATTCACCAGAGAGGAGGGGGAAATGAAGAAAAATAATATATGTTAGGCAAATTGCATAGACTAAATGTGAGGGAGGTATTATTTAATCTTACTTTACAGGTAAGGAAACTGAAGCCCAGAGAAATTAAGGACACCGCTCAATGTCACGCATCAATACGTGGTAGATCTAAGAAAGAAGGATCCTCTTTTTCCTCCTGATGCTGGGACCACCTGCTGGGTCTTTTAGTTGTTTCACACCCCATCGGAGCTGCTCAAATTCTGTGCTTCCTCCAGCACTTCTTTCCACACAAGGGACTCTCATGCTCCTATTGTTTAAGGGTGATACATTGAGAAAACAACGTTGAGTGCTTACTACGCACTGGGCCTGTACGAGCTGAGGTTTCACAAAGCTGAACAAGGACCCAACTCACAAGCTCGTTTTTCAAAGAAAGATCATCCTTGGGATCGGAGACAAAGGAAATGAGCCAAGTTGGAAATTAACTTTATAAAACAAAAAGTTGCAGGGCAAAGGCAGTTTCCTGCTTAGGATACCCTCTGTAATAGGTGGGGACTCCTGTCTGATATCACTAAGCCCCACACCTGTAATATGCTGTCTTTGATTTAGAAAAGGCATGGGTTGATGGAATTTGTATTTTTTAGCTTTACTGAGGTATAATTGACAAACCAAATTGTGAGATATTTCAAGTATACATGATAATGATTCGCTACACATACACATGGGATTCCTCCCACCTAGTTACCTAACATATCCATCACCTTGCATGTGTCTCTTTTTGGATTTGTGAATGTACAGCCAAGAGACTGCTAGACATCAAGGAAATTCTCATGCGTTGGAGGAAGAACTAGCCTAGAAAACTGCTAGGAGAACACCTCCCAACAGCAAGTGCCAGAACAAGCCTTGAGCACCTACCCCAGTAGGCCACGGGGCTGGCCAGGACCATAACCCCATTTCCTGTCCCCAAGTGCTTCACTGAGATTTAGGGCTTTTTCCTTCCCCTTCTGGTATATTACATACTATTTTATATAGAAGTATACTATTTTATGTAAGATGACTTTACAGAAATTTGTTTTGCAGTCATGTTTGCTTAGAAGTACATCCTCCATAATAATAAGGCAGACTCATATTGCTACTTCTGTTACATCTGATTATGACTGAACCTTGACTGTTCAACTGGGCAGTGGGTAACTTTAAAAAATAGGTTCCTTAAGAGAAAATAATAAAAGCTTTGTACATATATTCCTTTAGGTAAGGAGTTTGTGTCAGGGGTAGTAACAGTGATTAAAGAACCCTGTAATGATTTTAGCATATTAAAAGACCATTTAGAGACCTTAGATATTAATCTGATGCATTCATATGAGTTTCATTTAGGAAACATTTATTGGTATCTCTAGGGAAATGGTATTAAAAACATCCGTACTGGAAGAAACTTGATTGTTGCAAATGTAGTAGCCACGGACTGAATTATATCCCCCCAAAATTTGTACACTGAAGCCCTAACTCCCAAGGTGACCGTATCTGGGGACTGGGCTTCTTGGAGATAATTAAGGTTAAATGAGGGCATAGGGGTGGAGTCCTAATTCAACAGGACTGATATCTTTATAAGAAGAGGAAGAGAGAGCTACCTCTTTCTCTATAGGCATGTACCCAGGAAAGGTCATGAGAGCACACACAGCAAGAAGGTGGCCATCTGCAAGCTACAAAAAAGGCCTCACCAGAATCTGACCATACTGGCCCCTTGATCTTGGACTTCTAGCCTCCAGAACTGTGAGAAAACAAACGCCTGTTGCTTAAGCCACCCAGTCTGTGGTATTCTGTTATGGTAGTCTGAGTTAAGTAAGTTAAGATACTTAAGGTATCTTAAGATTCCTAAGTTAGGAATTCTGATTGGGGAAAATGCGTGGGCCATGAAAATCTTCAATGTTAATTTCAGGAAATCAGTGTAACTAGATCTTCTCCTCTTTATTCTATATACTATTCATATAATTAATAATTAATTTTTCCTAGGTGCACATAAAGCTATAAATATGATGGACTGATAATAGAGAGTAGTGTTTAGTTCCAGAAATTCGATAATGCTTAAGATTGTCTTTGAAATCTTTTTCAAGCAATTGCACCTCTTCTGGGTCCTACATTTACAATATTGAAATCTTTATATTGGTTTCCCGTGCATTTCAAATGCTTAGAGGCTACACTGCTTCAATGCCTTAGCTCCATACAAAGCAGAGATACACATTTATGGGAAAATCAATTATTCTGATGGAACTGGGAACCTGCTGCTGAATGATCTTGGGATAAACAACTGGGTTTACCACTTGCTATGGCTCTTGGCTGCTTTTCTGACTTAGTTTCATTGCACAGTTGGCCGCTGAGTCTTAGCGAGAAGGACCGGCATATACTGCTTGTCCACAGAGCTCTCATCCTATTCAGGGCTTCAAGGAAGCCCACATGCCAATTTAACACACTTGAAGCAAAGGAGATTGTTTATTGTTTGCTGACATACTTGCAGATACACAAAGTGTAACGACTAATGTCGTAAGAAATCTTCAGACAATCTCTAGATGACATCCTTCAAAGGAGAGCAATTCAGCATGTGGAATGTGGTAGGACCAAATGTGCTAGGTGTACATAAAATGACAGTCTAAATGTATGCAATTAAGTGTAGCAGTGCTTGGCTGTGGATCCTGGCTTCTGACGTGTCCAATTCAGGAACAGAATGAAAGAACCAGACCAGCCTATGAGGTTTTTGGTATTGGCAACTTTGGGGGATAACAACATTAGCAAAGAAGGAAATTAAATGAGATTGGAGTATCCTTCCTCTTTCTGATCTATTTCAGCGACTATCCTGACTGCTAAAGAATTCATAGCCATCACTGAGGAGTAACCGGCTCTTTTACATTTGAATTTCCAGGATCATATGATGCTTTAACCGAAATCTCTGAGATTTAATAGGAATCATGGGACTGAAGTTGTCTATAGAGAAGTGTAAGTAACGGAAACACAAAGATAAAGTCTAAAGCAACTACCTTGAATATAAAATCAGCTATGTTACGGTAATTTGAAGAAGACAAAGAATGTATCTAACCAGTGGAAACTACTGGGCTCTCTGTCACCATGTCTTTCTGACCCACCATATGGGCCATATGCATACGAGGCAGCAAACGTGACAGGCTCAGCTATTTCCTGTTTAAGTGATTTGACTGAAAGGTCAAATAATCACCAAGATTATTTTTGTTTTCTTTTACAATAGGTGCTCAAATTTGTTTAACAAAACATTCAAAAGGTATAGTTCCGTTTTGTCTTAAAGTTTTTACTAGAGAAATGCACTGCAGGCGACAAAGGGCAAATTAGATTCAGTACATGAACTGTCACTAAATGGTCCATTTTTCAGGAACAGACCTGTTCTATAAACTTTGAGATTCCTGCATTCTGAGAGATAAATATATTTTAAAGGTGCTAACACACACCCTTATAATCAGCAAATAGGATGGACCATTTCATGGAGCTAACAATGCCACCATATGCATTTCCCAGGGCAGAAGGAAGTGTCAAAAGTTTTTGCCTGGGCAATCTTTCCTTTCCCTTCTGTCCTCAAGTGCTGTCCTCACACAGGATCTTTCCCTTTCCTGGACTCCTTAGTGAAGTCAGAGACCAGTAAGTGACATCCCAGACATTTGCCAAAGAACGGCAGATTTTTTTTTTTTTTTTTCCACTAGGCAGCACATAGTTGTTAGCCTGCTAGGCAGGTCTAACTTACTTCCTGAGCACTTTGTCTTGAGCTATTTGGCACAAGGTGCCACAGAACACCAAAATCTACTTTAGCCATAGAGACTCTATTACCTGACACACCTGAGGAATCACTATATCAAGTGTTTTCAGTGACTCAGGGCCATGTAGTTTACTGAAGTTATATAACAGCCTACAAGGGATTCGCTCTAACAATAATCTAGGTTATGCATGATCTATTCAAATGCACTGATGTGCCAATTCACGGTAATTCCAAATGAAATTTGCAGTTGGCTGTATTGATAATTCATTCACCAGAAGCCTCGAATCAATAGTCTCAGCCTAATTATAATGTGCACAATGATCCATTTACCCACTCTTTGGACTTAAATAGCTAAAGATATGTTAGAACAAAAATAATTTGAAAATGGATATATTCCACCATTCAGTGCATTTGATGGATGACAGTCCATCTCTCAATGACTATTAGACTTATTAAAATTCTATTTAGCCTACAGAATTTATAGTAGCCTCAATCAGATAGCTCTATAATACCTTCAGCCACACCTGTCACCTCCCACTTAGTCTTTCTCAACCTTCTATGTCAAAGGCATCCAAATGGCCAACAACAGTGGTAGGAAGGGGCAAATATATTGATTAAATTCCACGTCTGAGTTTTCAGTTGGCCCTCTGCCTGGCTTCCTTTAAGGGATGGGTATGGGAACTAAAACTTATTTTCATTATTAAAATGGTATTTTTATTAACTGTCCAGAATCCCAAGACTATAAGATAATCAACTTCACAATGAAGAAATATCCCACTTGTATCCACCACACACACTCTGTCACCTAAGACATTAATATTTTTAATGAAGTCTCTAATAATTTAAGAATGATGAATCCTCACTAAAACTCTTCCTCACACATATCTTAGAATTTAAGTAAACATCAGCCTCCCACGAACGATAGATGCCTCAAGGAAGTATAATGTCACCTGGGATCACCTTGGAAACGTCAGCACACAGGTTTCGAATCAATAGCTTCTCCCCCAACGTCTAGGTTCTCATTTCAGCCCCCTTGTCACTTCTTTTTTCTCTTATTCCCTTTTTTCCTCTTCTCCTTTAGTCTATTGATTTGCATTCTGTATTCATCCATTTATTGCAAGAGGTGCTGATGGTTGCAGGGATGGTGTGGTTGTAGTGGTACATGTGGGCCGTATTTCTGACTAATGTGCCCAGTAATCCTGTTCTGAATGCATCTTTTTTTTTTTTTTAACGTTTATTTATTTTTGAGACAGAGAGAGACAAAGCATGAACGGGGGAGGGGCAGAGAGAGAGGGAGACACAGAATGGGAAGCAGGCTCCAGGCTCTGAGCCATCAGCCCAGAGCCCGACGCGGGGCTCGAACTCACTGACTGCGAGATTGTGACCTGAGCTGAAGTCAGACGCTCAACCGACTGAGCCACCCAGGCACCCCGCTGAATGCATTTTTATGTGGAAACTACCCTGGGCAGTAAAATAACTACGGATATGTTTGTACATATGACTCAAAGATGTGAAATGATTACTAACAAATTTTGAAGACGAAGAATGGCTTCATATTTGTGTAGGCTAGTGTAAATTTTGTGTGGTTGAATATTGGGGGTAGATTCTTTTTGCCTCCAATGAGATTTGTTCATTCTAGTCTTGACCTTTTCCAACAAGTAAGATTTGTTTTATTGTCTTGCTTGGGGGCTTCTCCTTAGTAATAGGATGACCTACTTTAATTTCTACTTAAATGCTTTGCAGGCAGGAGAGGGAGTTCCCCTAAAGGATTGAACCCCTAAAGACTCAAATTGGCCTCTGTGCCCTAATGGAAGACTTTTATCCCAAAGCAAATAAAAAATATATTAAGGGTTTTACAAACACAACCTTAAGCTGTTATCATTTTCTGTGTGTTCCTTCTATTCTTATTAAAGGTAATCACACTTGCTTAAGACATTTACTGCTCCTCTCCCAACAGATTTTTATCCCTTTCCTGGTTCTTTTGTGCCATAAGACACATTTCACGAAAGTGTATAGCCAATATTATTTTGCCATTTCTTAAAAATCACACAAATGTGGCCTAATGGCACACAGATGTGACCTACTAGGCAGGTCTGATGGACTATATGTTGGCACAGGTCTCCACAGTTTATCAACATCCTTAATTTCACCTGAACTAATGGGATCAAAACAGTGCAACAGTGAATGACTGACATTATCAGTATTCTACAATGTAGGGAGCCCAGCTCTTTTCCATAATCTCAGCAAGGCAACACACCCTTATAGGCAATGAATGAAAGAAGCTTTTTCCTTCACATATTTCCAAAAAGCAATTCTTATATCGGGCTCCCTTAACACACAGAACTACACGATTACAATTAAAATTTCCAATAACATGATGGAATACAAAACCTTCATTTTGACCAGGATTAAAAATTCTTGTCTCAAAAGGCTTACTACAGTACAGTAAAATCTAGGGGTTCTGCCATGAGTCATGCATGCTTGCTTCTTCAAGACTGAATCTTCTTGCCTCACAGGGACACAGAAAAGAGAATGATGGGTGTAGCAGGTTATCCAGCAACTTTTTGAAGGAACCATATTACTAATGTGCCCCCTTTTGTCATCTGACACAGTGTGAATGAATTACATGAGAGAACATCTAGGCTTAAACACTCGGATGTACAGAGAGAGGTCAAAGCAGAAGTACCTGAGTATTGGATGACACAGGCTGAAACATTAGGACCCTTTCTTTCCACCACTTCTCTACATATGTCAGTGAACAACAGGATTGCCGACATAGCGAGTGGTTTAAAGAGAACTAATTCTTTCACGTCTCTCCCTCGGGTTTTTCCAGGGTCCTCATAAAAAAAAAAAAAAGGATCTAGATATTATCCGAGTCCTGGATGAGCATCAGAAAGGGGGCTTTACAGGGACAGACTCCTGGCCTTGTTAAGGGGTGTGGGAGAAGAGACTTCCAGAGGCAGAGAGCCTTATGGAACCCCCAGAGAAGAAGATTAAGGAAGGAATAAGGATGCATCAGGCAGATGGGTGGACTACTCCTGAGACCAGAGTGGCTTGATCATTGCTAAGGAGCACATCCTACAGCTTTCACCAGGGAACCACTTGCCACAGTTCTGGACAAATGCTCAGGGAGGACGATACCAGAGGCCACAGCTCATGGCTCAAAGACCGGGCACTATAGAGGGGCCCCTCTAAATTCCACACTCTAATTGTGCTCAACACGAGACATGACTCTGTTAGAAAGACTCTGGTCAGATTCAGAGAGACTCTAAGATTTGGGGCACTGGTCAAGGAGATGGGACAATTATGGCCTTGTCTCTTCAATTCCTTTAGTGAAATTAAAGACTCTATGTGGCCAGAGGTGGACAAGTTTTATGCCCAGCTTTGAAATGAGAGTCCTTCAAAATCTTTAAGAGGCAATGAAAACGAATACATGCATTTTGGACTCAAACAGACCTGAGCTGGAATTCTGAATGTGCGATTTTACTGTTTTCTCATATGTACATGTAAAGAACAATGTCTGTACATTATTTAATATATGTTTTAATGTTTGTTTATTTTTAAGAGAGCATGAGTGGAGGAGAGGTAGAGAGAAAGGGAGACACAGAATCCGAAGCAGGCTCCAGGCCCCTGAGCTGTTAGCACAGAGCCAGATGCAGGGCTTGAAATCAAAACCCATGAGATCATGACTTGAGCCATAGTGGAATGCTTAACTGACTGAGCCACCAAGGCGCCCCCTGTACATTCTTTATTCTACTCAGTAGAGCTGTTGAGTTGATTAGAATAAATGCATATGGTAGATATTTGATAAATGGCACCCACAGTGGTTATTATTTGACTTGAGATGCTGACTTAGAAAGAATGTCTGCTAAAGAGTGGTTTTTACCTGATCATAAGAAGAAATGCACATGTGGAAGAAATGGTGTAATTCACAAAGGGCACTAAAATGAAGTTAGATATGAACTTAAGGGGACAAGGAAGAAAAGGACTCTTGGCTGAAATGAGATTCCATCCTGGTCATATATACTCCTCTTTAAATGTTTAATAAACATGAGTTGGGGCCAGAATACTTGTAAGGGAGAAAAAAGACTTCATTGACCTTGAGGAGTTGTAGAAGTTACCAGAAAGAGACGGAAATCTAGGGTGGGACACTTGCACAACACAGTAATGTCAACAAGAATACGAGGAAGAAAAAAACCATGAAGACATAAAAATGATTTTAGTTCCATAAGCATAGCCACTTAAAAATGAGGATAATTCGAGAATGTGTGTGAATACTATTATATACCATGTGTATCAGTGACAGAATTTATTGAGGTGGCCTCTGTTTTGGACCCCGGGAGAAGGACTTCATATGGACTAACCCAGCTTAATCCTCACTTCCTTACTCTGATGGATATACTATTGCTGTCCCCTTTTGAGATGAGGAAAATTGAGATGACAAGTGGTAAAGCAGGAACTCAAATGCAGTCTGCTACACTGTATATCGACTCTGAAGATTTGGAGCATATTTTTTTCACAGCAGAGACTCTTCACTTTTTTGGCATCAAATCGCTACCCTTTGTTCCCCTATACAGAGTTCCCTGGGATAGAGGGTAGACAGGTAGTGTGCTCAAGGTGATGTCCAAAGCAGACGTGGGATAAGAAGATGGTTGTTGTCCTCTCTGATTGTGATGTCAGCCAAATGAGAGATTGAGGCAGGACGGGACCTTCTGCTAGGTATGGTCTAAGCTATACCTTGGTCGATTATAATCTACTGGGTGAACCTCATTCCACGGGTGCATTGTTTCACTCAGGTTGATTCCTAGGCAACTTTTCCCCTTTTCAACCTCACCTCAGTAACATACACTCAATAAAAAATACTGAGGCAAATATAGAGAAAAGCAATTCTTCTCTGCTCAAAAGATCTTGGCAACAGGCATCTAATAGTCCCAGAAAAATCAGTTGTGTTCGAATACTCATTCAGACTAACCTATCACTGGTATAAAGATCTAGTAGAATGTGAAGTGAGAAAGGGCAATGTTCTAGATATTGAGCAGTAAAGAATAATACAGTATTTTTATTAGAAAATTTCGATTACACATAATAATATTGTGATGGTTTTATACTAATTCTATACTGTTTCCACTGCCTCCTTTTCAAGGATAATGGGAAGTAGATGAAAGTGGGTATGGGCTAGTGAGAAGATGGTCTTTAAGCTTTCTCCAGATGAGAACCGAGGGAGTAAGAGTACAGGAAGAGATGGAAGGAGGAAGGAACCAGCTTTTACTGAGGTTCCCCCTTTGTCTACCACACGCTTTAGCTCACTAGCTACTTCCTCTGAGTGCCCAGCCCTGGCCTGCCTGTTCACCCATGCGGGGACCAGGAGGCCATGTCTGAGGGTGATAAGGAAAGAAAATAGAAAATGCCTGATGCCGAAGCCTTTCATCCACTTGACAACTTTGTCTGAGTCTAGTTCTGCTTACCCTCAAATAACACCCATACTCTGAGTCACATAAGAGACTTCAAGGCTGCAGGCTGCCTCATGCTCAACAAGTAGAGATCATGGTGTCTTAGGGAGTGTCTCCTGATCTCCTGGGCTCTGCAAAAGGCTAACACCTCCCTCCCATTGTGTGTGTGTGTGTGTGTGTGTGTGTGTGTGTGTGTGTGTTTGCCTGTATGTGTGTGCATATACCACCCAGTTCTTCTTTTAAATGGGGTGACTGATCAACTCAATATATGTATTTTTTAATGTTTTATTTATTTTTGAGAGAGAGACAGAACATGAGTGGGGAGGGGCAGAGAAAGAGGGAGACAGGGAGACAGTCTAAAGCAGGCTCCAAGGCCCGAGCTGTCAGCACAGAGCCTGATGCAGGGCTCGAACTCATAAACTACGAGATCATGACCTGAGCCGAAGCCGGACACTTAATGGACTGAGCCACCCAGAAGCCCCACGACTCAATATTAAAATTTTTTTTTTAACATTTATTCATTTTTGAAAGGCAGAGAAAGAGCGTGAATGGGGGAGGGGCAGAGGGAGAGAGGGAGACACAGAAACAGAAGCAGGCTCCAGTCTCCGTGCTGTCAGCACAGAGCCTGACTTGGGGCTCCAACTCATGGACCGCAAGATCATGACTTGAGTTGAAGTCGGCCGCTTAACCGACTGAGCCACCCAGGCGCACCACCATGACTCAATATTTTTAAGTTAAATGTCTGCAAAGGGAAACCATCGACAATGAAGCTTAGAATTCTAAGCTCATATTCCTTTTTGCTCAGCACTGTTCAGGTCTCAAATTCAGTTTTGGGGTTCACTGCTTTACAAAAAAGAAGAATTTGGAGAGGGTTCAAAAGGGAGCTGAAAAAATAGATAATTGAAACATAAGGTTTTTACAGAATGGTTAAATGGACTGGATTATTCAGCCCGGAGGAGACCCAGAGGTGACTGAGTACACGCCAGGTTCCTCCACAGAGGCTGGCAACCAGTCTTTCTGTTTCATGAAGGGCAAAGGCAGTGAGCAGAATCTGGGTGCAAAAGGAAGGGTTTCCCAACAGTAAAGATTATTAAGAACAAAAATGAGTGACTGAGGACAGCCGGGTTGCCTCCTGTTCTGACATTCTGCAAGGCCAGATATACACCTTTGAGAAGGATGGCTTAGGAATGACTCTGGCTAACTTGGAGAGAAGGGAGAGGGAGGGAGCGAGGGGGTAGAGGGAGGAGGGCAAACAGTAAATGATACTCACGCTGGGATTCTATGTCATATTCTAAGGTTGTTCAGAGAAAGCCAGCAAGAGTTTCTCACCAACAAAACTGCAGTTTGAAACCAAATATGTATATGCGTCCATACTACCTACATGAGGACACTAAGAACACTGTTCAAGGTCAAAGTCAAATGGGTGGCTCCTACAAAGGGCACCGTCTTTGAAGGGCTCTAACCTGCCTCAGTAAGATATTTATAATGCTATTATAAAGGAAAATAAATTAACCTGTAGAGGAAAAAAAGGAAACCAGTGCACTCCAGTGAGTGGGAAGATATACACATCCCCACAGGCATCCATTTGGCTAGCAGGATGGAAACTATTGCAGATCTGACCGGAATCCCAGAAACAGCTCATGAAGATTCTCAGTCACTCCAAGTAGGCAGTGGAAGGTCTTATGCACCAAGCAAGAAAAAATTCCTGTCATTTGTACACGTGGCCCTTTCATTAAAGGGATCTTCACAGGCACTATTGGGCTCGTTCTCCCATGATCCTAGAGATGTTTCTGCTTTTCCCATTTGAGAGACAGGCACACTGAGCCAGTGAATGTATCTTGCACTGGAAGAGGGAGTGAGGCAGTATGCACAATCGTGTGTTCCATGTATGAAGCTGAGAAATGTGTAACCTGTGGGCAGTGATTGGTGACAGTTCAGATATCTTAATTATCTATTTAAGAACCAGGTCTCTATCCAGCCCTAGCCTGTCACAGCATCAACTACTCTTGCCAATATTGCAGCTTTAAGCAGCATTTACTCTGTTGGTGAGCACAGCATGTGGTAAAATGATTTACCATCATGAATAAACACATATGCTTGCTTGGGTCCAAATCTTAGAAGTGACAACCCATTTTTGGGCCCATGATGTAATGGACTAGAAACAAACTAAAAGGTACATAATTTACCACGTGTGAACAAATAAGTCCCTTTGCAGCAAGTGAATTTTTGGATATTAAGTGCCTCAGTCAGATCTGCCAGTTACAGGTTCCTAGCACATGTGCACACACGTACACATATGTGCACACATGTATCCACATGCAACACACACACACACACACACACACACACCTAAATATGCCCTAATGGTATTTCTTTGATGCCTTGAAACATAACTGGGGATAGAACTGACCGATAAAGGATGCCCAGTAACATAAGGTAAAGAAGGAAACCTAAGTGTGGAAAAAAAAATAAACACATTAGACAAAAGGTTAATAAAGAGATTCTACTCTAGACAGCAACAGAAGAAGTGCCAATAGATCATTCCTTCTTCAAAAAACAAACAAACAAACAAACAAACAAACATACAACATCTATGCCTAGTTTCCTTAGCTTGAAAGTGGCGTCCTCTACCCCACATGCTTCCCCCAATAGACAGGCACGTCATTTTACTTTTAGAATCTTGTTCCCATTTGATGTTTACATTTTATTTTCTCATTCCCTTTCCTGAATCCCCTGCTTCTAGTTTCCAGCATGGTGTTTACAGAGACCTTTACTAGAATCAGGGAGGTTGAAGAGACCCCATTTTTTCCCTTCCCTTGTAATGTCCATTCTTTTTTGCCTTCCTTCTTCCCAGAGAATAGATAAGTTTACCCAGAAAATAAAAAGCTAATACAACCTTTTGCTCATCAACAAAAGTATGTCTTGTTGTAGCCAGGAATAAGTTAATAAAACAGGGAAAAGGCTTAGTGGCTTAAAAATAGGCTCCTTGGGGTTATGGAGGAACAATGTTGTTTTTTCTTCCCAGCGTGCAAGGATTTAATTAAGTGATAACAGTCACCTTGGGGTGGCTGCACAAGGCAATAATATCTAGGTGAAGAAAAATGCTGAAGAGCGTTGAGTACAGTCAATTTATCTTCAGAGAAGGCAATAAATGAACAAAGCATAGGTATTGGGCTGATTGTTTTGCAATGTTTCCATTACTGATAAGCATCAAAAAAAGGGGGGACAGATTTGGTATTTTCGGTTTCTGAAATGTATTAAATACAGAGAAAGGAAATGAAAAAATTGCTGTGAGGTCACATTCTCACATTCTAATTACAAACAGTTTGGTAATTATTCAAGCTAAACATAGAACAAGGGGATTTTCCTGTTGACACAAAGGATGGGAACACAGCTGAGTGGTGTATTTACAAGCAAACATACACAACTTGGAAATTTGTGTTGTGCCAAAAAGAAGGAGAGAAATTGAAAGGGGTCAGGGCAGAGAGAGGCTGCACTGGTGGTCAGCCTCAGAAAGATCAAATCTTTTCAGTCCTAAGGTCAAATTCTGGGGACTCTGCAAAGTTTCAGGGAGCTTCCCTGAGAAGTATTACGACAAGGCATGAAGAATATCCTAAAAAACCCATAATGAAAGACCAACGCCAAGATGGTGAAATCATCAGCCCTGCATAAAATTCAGAAATAACAGCAAGGTTAGAATATAATCATTGAAAACTCAGTCCCACAGAAAATGTTAACAGAATCACACAGTGTCTGTGCTCAGAGACACAGCTGAGGCAAGGTTTGAATGAATTGCACGTGAATACTTGATTGATACAGCCGACAGGTTACTTTCATTTTCTTACTGTTCAGGTGTGGGGAGTCAAGGGGGCTGGTAAAATAAGAGGAAGCTTCCATGTTTCTAGGAACAAGAATAACAGCAACACAAAACCTCCTTCTGCATTGCCCTAGTCTCACATCGGTGGATCTCAAAGCACCCTGCAAAATTAATTAATTCTAACACTGCCCCTGCTTGAAATAAGGCAAATGAGGCTCTGAGATTAAATGTAACTTGTCTAAGACCACTCAACCTGTTCGCCTCACAGTTATGATCCCTAATTCCCACACTCCTTGTCTGGTTAATTGCCTTCCTGGAGACCAGATCACCTCCCTCTTAAGAGTTCAGGTTCATATCTCTCCAATTTCAGTGGTGATCGAAAAAATCCTGCCCTCAACCCCTGCCGTCCACTTCCTCAGTTGTGGCTCCAGACATATTCTTCCTTCAGTGAAAAGTAGATTGGACAGGACAGCAGGGCTGGGACCACTGTTTCCAGCTGGGTCAGCCAATGCACAGAACTGTGCTGGGCATCTGCACGAGGAAGCCGGGATGGCTTAGGGACAGGGGATGGGGGCTAGGTTCCTTCCCCTACACAATCTCTTTCCCTACCCACTTCTACCCCTTAAAATAAATGTGCTTCACTGACACCCCCTCCGTCTGCAGGATTCACAAAGAATAAGAGTCAGCTAGATGATGCTGGAGAGGTTGCCTGCATAAGGAAAATAGTATACCACTCAAGACCACATAAAAAAAAAAGATAAAATCACAAATGCTTTGTCATAGAAATTCTAACATCTTATGTGAATTGATGACAGATATATAAATTGCAGAATGCTGGGATGGTAAGGCTCAATGAATTTTTCAAGAAAAAATATAATTTCTTACAATTATTATGAAGAGTAGTGCTAAATTGTCCAAAGACTGCATTACAGCCAGTGATTTTTGCCACTGATGTTTCTCAAGTTACTAAGAGAGGAAAATCTGTCTTATTTTAAACGAGCTTTCAATAAGTGAATAAACACAATGTTTAGGAGAAATGAGAATGCATTCTCCTAGGTTTCCCCAGCTTTTCCAAATACTTGTCAGTGCTTTCTAATAATAAAAATAAAAATAATTCTCATAGGTCCTATGTCAAGGTTTAGGTGACAGGTCCCTCTGTGATAGCAGAGTTTAATACGAGATGACTTGGGGTTTCCTGTTGACAGCTGTCCAAGACTGACTACTGTAAGAGCCAAACTGTTTAAGAAATTATTTACTCTTCTGTTCCAAAGAGATTTGTAAAATGCTGAATGCAGGGATGTTGGAGCTTTATTATGTTTTGGTTTGGGCCCTCCTGGGCTCACAGCACAACAGAGCAGGGAGAAGGTGTCCTGACTAGGCATATACCTCTGAGCAAATGGAGATACTCAAGATCCTTTCAGTTTTACGTGATTTGTTTTCTGGTGTGTGTGTGTGTGTGTGTGTGTGTGTGTGTGTGTGTGTGTGTGTGCGTGCGCATGCACGCAGTCCTTAATTAGCAGGCCCTTTAGACCTTGGGGCTATAAGCCTTGTTTGGGCCTAACACTAGGGTCCCTAAGGAAAAACTGAATGTGATGAGGACAACCAATTGGCACCCATGACATTACATAAATACAAAGGAATTTCTTTGTTGACTGTCCACAAGTATATAGAAGACTCATCCACTCATTTCCTGGTGTTCAAATGAAAATTGGTCTACACAGGGTTATAGCCCATGACACCCCAACCTGAAATTAGGTCATAGAAGCTTAAAGGTTTGTTAATAGTTGAAAGTTATGCTAACCATTTGGCTGAGGCTGACAGACCAGCTCAAGACTCTAGCTGCTAACTTGGACCCTCAAGGTAAGCAGTGCTCTGTACCCCATACACCCTGTGCCCCTTGTTTTCTCTCTTCTTTTGTGGCACCTCTCAAAAGAGTGTTCCCCCAGGCACAGGTGTCTTGGTTCACTTATGAGCTCAACACTCTTCCTGTCTACTCTCAATTGAGTGCCTACTCTCTGGGCAGCCGTGGCTTCACAGTGGAGTTCTGGGGATTGGGTATACAGTTGAGGAATTAGTGATTTACTCCATCTGACTGAGGCATACAGTGTCCAATATATATGATCATGGTTGGGTGCTCCTTTATGCCTCTCTCTCTCAGCTTATTGAACATCATTAACACCTATGATGGCTCTCCCAATGTGAGACTTAAGGTTGATGGTCTTAGAGGCATATAGGTTTTATATTCAGAGAGGTTTCAATATAAGGAAACTGCAATTCCAATTAATGGCCACTGCTGTATGAACTAGCCATGTTCTCAAACAACTGGCCAATTAAAAGTTTATGCTTGCGTTGAAACCTATATTTACCACTCTACTATTAATAATACACCCTAAGAGCTTTTTGTTTGAACATGCCCAAGTGAAACACTGATGTGTTTAATTTGTGTCCTCAAAAGTGAATTGGTTGGCACATTCTAGTGTACCCTAAGTTAGGGCAGCTGCCATCAGTTAAATACAGAAATGATTAAACAAAGAACACCTAAATATTAAAGTAGACAAAATCTACTCATTTTAAGTATATTAAGCAAGCAGGAGAAATAGATTTCATTTATTTTAGCCACAGAAGATTAAATTTTCCTTCTGGGGGTATAGAAACACTGTCTACGGGAGAGGGAAGATATGTACCATCATATTTACTCACTATTCCTGTTATATATATTAATTTCCAACTCATGCTCATTATGACCATGTAAAATAGTTCAAGGGTTTTCATTGGTTTTCATAATATAGTAATACCACTGATGTATGAAAATAGTTCAGGAAAAATAGACTGGTAATTGGATAGACAGTTAGGAAAATGTACACCAATCTCTTTTTCAAATAGACAGGTAGCTGCTGAATTTTCTAGATATTATGTAAGCAACACATACCCAATATCTTAGCCAAACCTTTGGCTCTATCTTTCAGTTGGATTTCTAATCCACTACATCATTTCACTGGCAAAGATACAAAAAAATTGGGTACATATTTTATTTATTATTAAATGTTACCTTTTACCATATCTGAAAAATCAAATTTTAAAAGTATAATAGCGGGAACCCCAAAAGCAAAAAAATAGCACAAAAAATCACAATGAAAATCAGTTTCCAATTATACCACATCCAAAGCTTGCATTATAGTCTCAGTTTTATCCTTGGCATTTAGCCTTGAATCTCCCATTAGTGCTGATGGGAGCTGCATAGTTAAAGCCCATGCATCAAGTTGAGAAAACACTCCTCAGTATTAGTTCTGACTCCAGTGTTATAACACAAATCATGGCAATTTTTCTGCATCTCTGCATTTCATTGGGAAAAAATACAATCTACACTATATATAGTTATAAATTATGACTCTATTCCTATACTGTTTGTGATTATCGTAGTCCATATAGAAAACAAAGATATTCTAAATAACATTTTAAACAAAAGTTTTTAATAATAATTGCAGTTGTGTTGAGCCTATCACTAAGGATTTTTAAATAGGAATTGAAGATTATAATAACCTCAACAGGGACGTGTCATTACCACCACTTTACATAGTTATGCCCCAAATCTCTCTCCATGTATCTTAAGGCTCCAGTACTGCCATGGAACAAAAGCAGGTGGCTGAAAGTAAACACTCAGCCCTGCTCACCTCAGGTCTAATTACAAACTCTTACTTGCCCCAGTTGGGGTTAGCTCAGCTGCCTCAATGTCATGAGCCCAAAGTCAGGAACCTGAGGCCCCAGGTAAGAGATTACAAGGTTCTGTGGTCAAAGAGAGGGTTCCTAAGCCTGACATGCAGACTGTGAATGTAAACTCTTAGTCATGGGGGGACAGCACAGGGGAGTATGGGTGGATCTGTACAAAACTATCAATAATGATAGAAAAATAATCCCCAACTCTATGTCCTAAACAAGCAGATTTTTTGTAAATGAAAGAGCATACTTATTCATATAACAAGTTTAAAAATTTAAGGGGATTCCACGAACCTTTCAATTATGGCAAAATGTATTCTTTTTTGAAGAGTAATTCATCCTCATTTTAGAAAATTTAGAACATGCAAATGAACAAAAATAGGGAAATATAAAGCACCCCTAATCCAGAAATAAATTCCATTAATGTTCTGGTGGTTATGTTAATTAACTGATCAATTCATTAAGTATTTACTAAGCAACTGTTGCTTTAGTGCCTTAACTGACCTTGGCACTAGATACTGAAGACAGTACTGAACAAGATGGATGTAGCCTATTTTTGCATGAAACTTACAGTCTCTACATGTATAGTTTTAAAAGACATGCTCCATATTATTCTACTGTATAGATTATTATAGAAGTTATTCAACCAAAAGGTTTGCAAGACTTGCATTTGCTCTCTGCCTAGAACAGAAACCACACTCAAATGTCCTTTTTACTGCTTCTGAAAACCAAATTTTATACTAGTCTTTAGTCAAATAAATTTTGAGCCCATCTATAAAGGCATATTCCTAATGATGCTGCATTAGAATGCTAGTGAAGAGAGAGATTTCAAAATTTCAAAACTGAGGTCTCCATCCAGATTTCTTTTAGTATGTAAGTGCTAATTTTCATAAACTATATACACACACACACACACACACACACACACACACACACATATACACACTCTCATACTCCCCCCTTATAAAATTTGAGTAAATACTATACTTGGCTTTGCCTGTTAGTATCAAAAAGGCTTAATGGCATCACTCCATAAGGACAGAGCATATGGGAAGAATGCTTTGCTCTGTTTAGTTTTTTTTAAATTTTTTAAAATGTTTTTTTATTTATTGTTGAGAGAGAGAGAGAGCGTGAGTGGGGGAGGGACAAAGATAGGGGGACAGAGGATCTGAAGCGGGCTCTGAGTTGACAGCACAAAGCTCAATGTGGGGCTCAAACTCATGAACCGTGAGATCATAACCTGAGTGAAGTCTGACCCTCAACTGACTGAGCCACCCAGGTACCCATGTTTTAGTTTAGTTTTGTTTTTTTTTTTTTTTTTAATTTTTGAATCCTCTGAGAATAATACCCAGTTATATTGCTACTATTCCTTGCTAATATATTCATCTTATAAGCATTCTGTCCTGGGGCTCTGAAAAAACTCACAGTACCTGTCCTGGAAAGAGGACATTTCTGAAGCTAAGGTGGCTACTGCCTTTTGGCAGGATCCTTTGCTCTGCCACACCCATAGGAGTCTCTACTTAGAGTATGCTAGAGAGTTTACATTCAGCCACATATGAAGTCTTCACATAGCACACACTATGTACTCATGGTGGAAACTCTAGACAACTTTTATTGGTTGTTTTCAGGAAGAAAGAAATATGAACTAGGTTCCTAGGAAAGAAGAGATTAAATCACCACATGGAGGTTTACAAACAAGGAAGTTACAGTAGATTCCCACTATACATATAACAAGGGGCAATAGACACTTTCTCATTATCTACCATTGTGGACTTTGCTACCTGAAAAGTGATGGTAAGCCATGGCTTGGAAATACTTGTCCACTCAAAACTATTCCAGTTACACTCCTGACTTCTTCACATGTTTCTACAATACCCAGCTCCTAGTGATTGTATTATTGAAGGGATTTGGTTGCAAAAGCCTGACTTCCAATATGAAGAAATAGATTGTTTATCATTTTCAGGATGGGTTCCAAGACAGTATACAAATCAGGCCCATTCTGGGCTTAGTGTTAACAGTTTTTTTAGTGATCACTTTGGCTGATGTTTCCAGCAGGCCATGGTTCATATACAGAAAAAGTACCTGACATAATAAATCTTTTCTTTAAATTTTTAAAAAATATTTTAATTATTTTTGAAGGAGAGAGAGAGAGACAGAGCATGAGTGGGGGAAGAGCAGAGAGAGAGGGAGACACAGAATCTGAAGCAGACTCCAGGCTCTGAGCTTTCAGCACAGAGCCCGATGTGGGGCTCGAACTCACAAACTGTGAGATCATGACCTGAGCTGAACTCAGACACCCAATTGACTGAGCCACCCAGGCGCCCTAAATCTTTTCTTTTTTTTAAAAAAAAAATCTTTTTTAACGTTTATTTACTTTTGAGACAGAGAGAGACAGAGCATGAACGGGGGAGGGTCAGAGAGAGGGAGACATAGAATCTGAAACAGGCTCCAGGCTCTGAGCTGTCAGCACAGAGCCCGACGCGGGGCTCGAACTCACGGATCATGAGATCATGACCTGAGCTGAAGTCGGCCGCTTAACCGACTGAGCCACCCAGTCGCCCCCCTAAATATTTTCTTAAAAAAAAAAGTTTATTTATTTACTTTGAGAGAGAGAAAGGGCACAAGCAGGGGAGGGGCAGAGAAAGAGGGAGAGAGAGAGAATCCCAAGAAGGCTTCACACCGTCAGCATGGAGCCTGACATGAGGCTCAAACTCACAAACTGTGAGATCATGACCTGAGCTGAAACCAAGAGTTGGACACTGAACTGACTGAGCCACCCAGGCACCCGAGGAATATTTTCTATTACTCTGTAAAACAGTAAGTACTGCACAGCAGAAATCTGAAAGTATTATTAATTGGGTTGTATTGACCAATAATAGTTAAGGGGTAGGCCATAAATTCGCCCTATAGATTTTATATCAGATTATGACACGGAATAAAATGTACTAAAAAATGTTCTTATTATGATATCTAGCTGACTAAATAAAATGCCAAAAAAGATTTGGTAACATTTACTGTTTAAAGGAATAGTACACATTGTTATATAGAGGCAGAATACCACTCAAAATTTATTTAAGAAGAAAGAGTCTCTTTAATTCATTGATAAGTATTGGTTTAAAAAAATTCTGGGGGTGCCTGGGTGGCTCAGTTGGTTAAGCATCCAACTCTTGAGTTTGGCTCACATCATGATCTTGTGATTCATGAGATCAAGCCCTAAACCTGGCTCTATGCTAACAGCATGGAGCCTGCTTGGGACTCTTCCTCTCCCTCTCTCTCTCTCTCTCTGCCCCGCCCCTGCACATGTATGCACACTCTCTCTCAAAATAAGTAAATAAAACAATTAAAAATATTCTGCATGTACTCCTATTGAAGATCAAAGCAAAATTATTTAAAAACAAAATGTGAATCAGTATTTTTGCATTCCCATTAAACTTTAATATTACTGAGATGGTAGGATTTTAGATTTATATACACATATATACATGTTACATATATATGTGTGTGTGTGTATATATGTATATATATATATATATATATATATATATATATATATATATACACTCATAGATATGTATAAACATACACACACGTCAACTCTTTAACTTGCTTTTGAGTACAACAATCCACCTTGAATATCTTTTCATGTTAGCACACAGCTTTATTACCTTTTTTAACAGTAGTATAGATACACAATGTATTTAACCATTTTGCCATTTGAAGGTGGTTTCTAAATTTGGGGCAATTATAAGTGATACACCAATGGATTCCCTTTAAATTTTCTGTACTGTACAATTCTTTAAAATGTAAGTACTTGACCAATCCTATTAGACGTTGCCAAATTGTCTTCCCCTCCCCACCACCATACTGTTTACAAGAAGGTGATAGAAACATGCAGTGTCATCAAGAGTGAATGAGAGTTACTTTCCTCACATTCTCACCAATATTTGATATTATCAGTCATCTCAATATTGGTCAGTCTGAGAGGCAAGAACTTTCAGTAATTTTCCGCCATCAATTAATCATCTATATTTATTTGGTGACGTTCTCATTACTATCCTTTGACTATGTTCTAATGGGATGTTGATCTCCATGAACTGTTGGATCACTTTATATAGTCTGAATACTGATCCTTTGTTTTATGTGTTACAAGTATTTTCTATCAGCCTACAATTTGTCTTTTAACTTTTTTAATGCTATTTTTCATTGTACACAACTTAGATTTTAAGTAATCACCTCTGTCAATCTTGTGTGACTCCTGGGTTTCTTTCGTTAGGAAGGCCTTCTCGAGTATGAGAAAATGAAAATGCTTTCCTCTAGTTTTTCTAGCATGTTTACCATGCTTAGTTCTTTAATTATGAAAGTAAAGAAATAAGGAATGCTGTTCGGTTTAATTTCTGAGGTTCTGCATGAAAACAACTGAATTTTTTAGATAATTCAGAATCATTTTTAAAGTCTATTTTAAAGGGTAAGCATGGTTTTCTAGGACTATGAACCAACAAAATTTGGGAGTCAACTTAGACTGGGGAGGGTCACTTCTTCTTTCCTGAGGCAGAATGATCAGATCTTAGTTTACCATCCTGTTTTTAGGAAGGAAGGGTTTGCTACATTACAGCAAAATAATTTTTCAAAGGGAAAGTAGAGAACAATACCTACTTTTATATATTATTCTCAGAGCTGTTGACAGCATGGACTAAAGGCTCATATGTAATTACTTCTAAGATAATTACTTATCTTAGACTTCTGCTTACTAAGCAATAACACAGAAAGAAATTTTCCAGAGTGGGTTCGGGTGCTTATGAACCTTATGAACTTGGGCAAGTCCTTTATTTTCTCTGAATTTGGATTTTTTCTTATTTGTAGAGCAGAGCTAACACCTATCCCCACAGGATTTTGTGAAGTGGCATAGGCAAATTGCCCAGCACATCAGCTGCAATGGAAGAATACACTCCATCTCCTGTCCACCAATGTTCCCTAAACTAGTATCCCAGCAGCTCTGAGAGAAACTGATTAAGAGCTATACACTTTCCCAGGATGCAAAGAATGTTCAACTTGCAGTTCAGAGTAAATGTTGGCTACCGTTGGGCTATAGGATAGAAAGAGGCCAAAGAAAGAAGAAATTAAGACTGGGTCACAGGTTTTCTTTAAAAAAGAAGTCAACGTTGAAAAAGATCAAAAAATCAGAAGCTCAGTAATGGAGTGGGCTTATTCTACAGCAATTTTCTTTTTTTATTAGTCCTTTAATCCTGGAATTTTGGTTTTACTGAGCTGAATTTTACTCATGATTTGTATGGGCCAAAGTCAAGTCTTTGAATGGTTTTGCATTAACAAACATCATTGAAAACTGGATACATAGCTGAGATTTCCTAACATTTGCAAAGATAAATGAAGACTGAGAACACAAACAAACAACCCCATTAAAACAGGCAAGACACCAGAGAAGTCAAAACTTCACTCGAGAGGACATACACATGGCAAATAAACACAGCAAAAGATCAGCAGCCATTAGCAAAACGCGAATGGAAACCATGAAGAGATACCACTACATACCCATTAGAAGAGGATAATATAAAATGAATCCTGACAATCCCAAGTGCTGATAGAGGCAGAGCAACACTGTTGACAGAAATGCAAAATGGCATAGCCACTTGACAGTTTCTTAGAAAGTTAAATTCACACTTACCTTACGACTCTGAAATTCTACTCCTAAATATTTACCCTAGAGAAATGAAAACCTACGTTCAAACAAAACTCTGTTCATGTTTACAGCAAATTTGTTCACCATTGCCAAAAATGCAATCGATGCAAATGCCCTTCAATGGGTGAATGGGCAAGCAAAACTATAGTACAGCTTTACAATGGAGTACTACTTAGCAATAGAAAGCAATGAATTGCTGCTATGAATTGCTGCTATGAGTATTAAGTGCATTTTGGTGAGTGAAAGAAGCCAGTCTCAAAGGGTTACAGGCTGTATGATTCCATTTAAATGACCTACTCATAAAGACAGAAATATAGTGAAAGCGAACAAATCAGTGGTCGCCAGGGTTTGGAGTAAGAGGACAGTGGGGTACAAAGGGATGGCATGAAGGAATTTTGGGGGGTGCTGGTACTTTTCTGTATCCAGATTGTGGTGGTGGTTATGTGAATTTCAACATGTGTTAAATTTCATATAAACACACACAAGAGGGTTCAATCCTACTCTATGTTAACTTTAAAAATAATTTTGTAGAAAGAATGAAAGCATAACCTATCTATGACTTTGATGGGACTGAATGAGTTCCACCACATACAGAATGGCCCAGGGCCAGCACCTTCTTGCTTCCAACTAAAAGGCAGTCTTTCTTAAGTGCCTTCACATGCACGAAAGAATAATAAAAAACAGAAACAAAAGAGAATGCTTTTCTTCTGTTTGTGTTTTTACAGAACCAATCTTATCATCTCTTAGTTATTAGTATCACCAGTTTTCCATGCCGAGAACATTTCCCATGCTTCCCAAGCATCCT
Source organism: Panthera leo (assembly GCF_018350215.1). Lineage (NCBI taxonomy): Eukaryota > Metazoa > Chordata > Mammalia > Carnivora > Felidae > Panthera > Panthera leo. Next base: position 82,743,200 of record NC_056684.1, on the reverse strand, counting down.
GCTAGTAAACCACGTGCAGCCCCTCCCCCCACCCTGATCGCTGCCTTATTCTTTGGAGCTACTGAACAGCAGATCACCAGTAGCTAGCTGGCTGCCGAGCCTTTGCTCTTGTAGCAACAGCTCAGTTACTACTATGGTATAACCTCTCCTTCCCTCCTACTCCCATTCCCTATTTTTTTGGAACAAGTTGTCTTTAACCCTTGGACCCAATTTGAAGGCAATGGAAATAATTAAGACTGACATTTCTAGGGTTAAACGTCAAGTAGGAGAAAGAGCTGAAAAAGGAAATTCCCCAGCTTCTTAGTAATGAAAAGCTGAGGGTATACCTTCTGTGGCTGTCTGTGAGATGCTTTCACATCCATGTGTCAAGGGTTTTTCAAACTGACAACTTGCAAATTTGAAATACAAAAATGCCCAAAGCGATATTTTAGTGGCTCAGGGAAACTCTTGTATGGGAAAAAGAATTCTAAAGTGAAACGTCTCTTGAAATCACACAGGGCCTGACCACGATACTCTAATTATGCTAATTGCTTCAATGCCCTTGCTTTATTTATGCTGAGCAGCTAAGATAAATAAAGGAAAATTGCTTTGGATCTAACTGTATTCATATCAGAATGCAAACTAGCCTGTGTTTGTTATGTGATTGCTGATCTGTTTACACTAAATTCTGCAGGTAATTGCAGTTTTGATTGCACATTTATTTCTAGCTGCACAGGTCCCAGGACTAGGTCTGTCTGTTTTTATAATTAAACCGTTTTGTAATATCTAAACTCACTAAAGAGCAAAATGATGCTTTAAGAATTTACATATTTTATGCATTAAATATAATACTTTGGTGAGCGGTGACAAAAAGGAAAAAAAGTATGTTTACCACCAAAAAAATTGGACAGCATGTTCTGGATTTGAAGAAATTCGAGACATCTGTTCCAAGGCCTGTTCACTGAATGGGACAGATGCCTGGCGCATCCCTGTAATCTGTTCTTCAACACATAGTTTTTGAACTTTCAGTTGCAACTTTCATATTAGTAAAATATGTTAAGAGAACATGCTGCCACTTGGTGATTCCTAAGACAATGGAATAGTACTTTATGCCCCAATGTAATGGTTGTGTTGTGTTCTCTGTTCCTTGCCCAGGAGCTGAAACTTCATAGAGCTCACTTTGCCATTGTTTTCTGTTCTAGACCAGTCTTCTGGGGGTGTTCACTATAGTCACTTTTCTTAGCTTAAAATTCAGTTTTGATTACAGCTTGCTTTGGATTTCACCCACAGCCAACACATACTTAGAGAAAACACACACACACACACACACACACACAGAGAAACAAATCTTTCCCCTCTTTCAGATGCCCATTACTTAACATCACAAAGGAAAAGGAAGCGATAATGTCACCACTACAAATGTAGGACAGTGTCACCTTTGCGTTGTTTCTTCATCCATCATCAAATTCTGAAACAGTCTTTCAGTCTGCCCTACTTAATAGAAAAGTTAGTATCAGTCTATACAGACTAGCCTGCAAAGCTTCTTAACCTAGATTCTGCTCAGGAAATATCCACTATTATGAGCTTATTTAGTCTAAAATACCCTTGAGGCATGTTCTCAATAAATACAGAGTTTTAGCACCCTGAAGGCATCGCGGGCTTTCTTCCTTCCAAGATAAAGGAAGTTAGGAAAATGTTAAGACACTCAAAACACCTTGAGTAAACTAAGCTATCATGAAGAAACTTTAATTTTCTTAACACCAGCAGATGATTATCAGGACACCATAGTGAGGAGCAGCATGGCCATTTAAGGACCTCCAAAGGCTTCCATCACTTAAAGAGAACATTTAACCCCAGTATTAAAGTGTTCATATTTTACTTTGTGTAACTGTGTTGGTCTAGGTGGAGGTGTGAGGAAGCAGTGGACAGAATAAGAAATCTAAAGTCAGACAGCTCTGTGTTTGAATGTAGGATGCCTCATATCAGCTATGTGACCTTGGAAAAAGTGAAAGAAGAATGATTTCGCTGCTCTGATCCTCACATTCTTCATTGAGCACACTTACAAGGCTGTTGTAAGAAGTAAGTAATGTGACATGTGACCACTCTTCAGTAAGGAACATGGCACTCAATAAGTATCAGTTGTTGTTGCTGCTGTATTAGAAGTTTAAAATCCTGACCAGTTTTTCAGTGACATCAGTCACCACATGGGATCTGTGGCAGTTGCTCGTTAAATTATTACAGGACACACGGACATTGTAACCTACTATCTCCCTTGCTTGTCCACTGAGCAAATGCAACTTTCTCACAGCCTCGTCCAGCAGCCATTGGGAAGAGGCTGGGGGCAGATGCATATTTGTTGACAGAAGCATGAAGATTTCTCAGAGATCCTACTTCGAAAAAGAAGTTTTGTCCACTCGGCATCCTCTAAATTTGCAGATGCATTAGGTCTACTCCCTCCTCTCCGTCAAGTCCCTACTTGATCATAGCCTATTGTTGCATTTATCAACCTCTGCATGATTATTTATTAATGTTTCTATATTTCCCACTAGACTGTGAGTATCCTTAAGGCAGGGGTAGCGTCTTATTCTTCTTTTCATCCCTACAGCATAGCAGGAAGTGTCTCACATTCCCTTGAAGGGACAAAAAAATTATTGAAGAGAACTTGAGGATAAAAAAAAATGACACTGTTTATTAATGAAAAGGTGTGGCAGATTTTTGGGCCAGGATGTTAGCTTTCCTTTATTTAGGACAAGATGAAAATTCCTGGATTCCTTGTAGTTTCTGCTGAAAGAGCCATAGCCCCCAATTTTTTTGCCTCTCTCTGGCAGGCAGATCAGGATCCAGCATTTGAAAGTGCCTTAAATCCCAGCATTGTTCAAACACTTACCCAGCTAAAAATATAATCCCCATATTCCAAATCCAAGTTCTCCTTGGTTTTCTGTAGCTATCTTTCGGAAACCAGTTATTAAATTAACAGGAAAGCAGAATTCTGTGCATCTATCCTTTCTATTCATTCATAAATCCTCATTTTCACATGAGATGTGATCATTATCTCAATACACTTATTCAAATCTTTTCAATTTTTGGTACCTTGCAGTTACTGTGTATATGTATGTGTGCACATAAACTCATGTGCAGGAAGAAATGGTATTTTTTTCCAGAGAAAATCTTAAGTCTGGGTAAAGTGACCACTTTTCCTGAGAAAAAGAGAGAGCATCATGACTTATTTTGTTACAGGGACCTGTTAGAGCTGGGGCATCAACATGCAAATCATGTGGTTGGGCTGGCCAGCAATTTCTTTCTAAGATAATAAGTCTGGATGTGGGCCCTTGCTCTGATTGATGTTGCAAGACAGGTGGATGCAGGTTATAGGACATAGCTTGAAAAAGAGTCAAATTCCACACCTTCCCCACTTGGTGGGGGGTGGGGTACCTGGAATACAACCCATGAAAATGATTCATGCCGTAGTATTTGTTCAGCTACTAGCAGGGAGGGAGGAATGGATCAAGAAGGACACGGTTATGAGTGGGGAAGAGGGAATGCTAACAGCTGCAAGCCCTGAGGTGGTCAAGGAACTTCCTCCTTATCTGTGCATATAACCAGAAAGGCATTGCTAAACTGAGACTCAGTATTTAAGTCATGTGGCTGCATGAGTTTCCTAAGGACAACTATGGGATCTATTTTTGCAGTCTTTACTGTATCATAGCAGGTGCTCCATACTCACTGGATGAATGGAAGGTTTGGAAGGACCTTGCTTTCCTAACAAAAAATTAATGAGCATTAGTTGGCGTCAAATGAGTAACTTCATCAACACAAAGAGAACTGGAGGGCTGGGAAACTCAGTGAGGCTTTCATAGTCTGGCCTTAATGATAAACGGCCTGGGCTACTTCTCTTACTCCTGAACACTTTGCCTGGCTCTGCCAAGACTAAACTCTGATCTGGATCCTTAAAGTGGAAGGTACTAAATTCTTGAGCCTCTGCAATAAAGCTATTTCCTACATTGCATTTGCAGGATGCCTTAATATATATTCACTAACCACTAGTTTGATTTTTTTCTCCTGATCTCACTGCTACCTCTCCATATACTGAACCCCAGGAGAACCCTATTCACTGATCCCCCATGACTAACAAGCTGTTTAATTCACCAATGGTTTCCTTTATTATTTTACAGGATCAGCCTGGACGAGCTGACTATCCATATTAAAATATCTCTTACAAAGGCAACTCTAGTTATAGCCATCCTCTATTTCAAATACATTGAAAAATCTGCCCGATAAGTTGCTTTCCTTTAAAAAAAAAAGTGGGGGAATGGGGGTTGCAAGCCTGTGTAACATAAACAGTATTTTATGGGAAGATGGAAAGAGGAAAATTTCATAGAGTTTTCTTTTTAACTATATAAATAACTTTATATATTGCGAGTTCATCTGTTGCTAATTCCTAAGACCATTTGTACCTTCAAATCCAGTTTAAATATAAGTGAAAGGAAATCATTTACATCCAATGGTCATGAAAAGTCAGGAGTGAGGAAATACATTCCAGATATCCCGGTTGAGTTCTAAGTTTGGAATACTGGTAGGGAAACACAGTATTCATAATTCATAATTATAAAAATTATGTTAAACTAGGTTGGTTATTCAATAATTATTTTAATCTTTTTAAATATCTTCAGATTTTTTCCTCTTTTTTCATTTCAACTTCCTGTTTCTCCCTTTATTTTTTTTTCCAACTTGCCTGTCCCTCCATTTCATCTTTGTCTCTTCTTGTTTCTTTTTGTCATCGTTTAATTCCCCATTTCCTCTTTTTAATCCCTCATTTTCCCCTCTATTAGTTATCTTGGTCTGATGGCTGAAAATAAAACAAAACAAAAGAGATGGTTCTAGGCTCCTGATTCTTACTCGTACTTCCAATGTTACCTTAAAAACTATTTATGTGTTAATCTTCAATAATTAAATTAAAAATTTTTAGAGAAGGGGTGCCTGGGTGGCTCAGTCAGTTGAGCGTCCGACTTTGGCTCAGGTCATGATTTCGCAGTTCGTGAGTTCGAGGCCCGCGTTGGGCTCTGTGCTGACAGCTCGGAGCTTGGAGCCTGCTTTGGATTCTGTGTCTCACTCTCTCTGACCCTTCCCCACTTGTGCTCTGTCTCTGTCTCTCGAAGATGAATAAATGTTAAAAAAAAAATTAAAAAAATTTTTAGAGAAAACCTCCCTCCATTAATGAGCTTTATGTGTCCTATGACTTGATGTTTCAAAGTTCTCTTCTCTGAAGATAGACAGTTGCCTGTCCCTAGACTTAAGAAATTCAGAAATATGATAGGGTAAATTCTTGAGATAATGAAATGACACATCATAAGGAACAAAATTTGCAGAAAGAAATGAATCTGAAACTGTACCTTCTCTCTAGAGCCTAGAACTGTGCTCTGACACCCCAGGAGATAGAAACTAAATTGAAACACGCTAAACTTTTACCTTCTGGTTGCAGAGATATATTACTGAGAATTTTTAATACTTTTTAAACACTACTTTTTCCATAAAATAAAATTCTCAAGATATAAGAATAAAATAAGACCCATCCAAATGTAGCCTAGCAATATTATATGGTATGATGATTCTAAATATTGTTCTTGCTTAACTCTTTCCATGCTAAGTTGCACAATTATAAGATATCCATGTTCTCAACTCCTGATTACACAATCTTTGAGATTCTCATGGTCTTTTAAAAAAGAGGACTAAATGGGAGTGCCTGGGTGGCTCAGTCGGTTAGGCATCTGACTTCAACTCAGGTCATGATCTCACAGTCTGTGAGTTTGGGCCCCGCACCAGGCTCTGTGCTGATGGCTCAGAGCCTGGAGCCTGTTTAGGATTCTGTGTCCCTATCTCGCTCTGCTCCTCCCCCACTCATGCTCTGTCTCTCTCTCTTTCTCAAGAATAAATAAAACATTTAGATAAATAAATAGATAAATAAGAGGACTAAATGACACAAACTTTAATGTTGGGACAAAAGGAGGAAATTGATCTCCTCTTTTCAGAACTTTCTTCCTACATTAAGAATAGTATATTTAGTACAAAAACTATTACTATACTCTTTTGAGAGTAGTCAGTCATCCCATATATAGATACTGTCATGGGTTGAACTGTACACCTTTCAAGTCTATATGTTGGAGTACTATCTCAAAATGTGATTTTTGAAAATAGGGTTGTTGTACATGATCAAGTTAAGATGAGGTCATTGGTTAGGCCATAATCCAATATGACTAATGTCCCTGTAAAGAAAAGGGGGGTTAGACACAGACACACACACCCAGAAGAATGCCATGTGAACATGAAGGCAGAGAAGCTGGTGATCCATCAACAAGTAAAAGAAAGCTAAAGATTGCTGCAAACCACAAGAAGCTAAGAGGGGCTGGGAATGAACTCTCCCTCACATTCCTCAGAAGGATCCAAACCCTGACAAAACATTGATCTCAGACTTCTAGCCCTCAAGAACTAGACAATAAATTTTGGTCATTTAAACCACCCATTTTGTAGTACTTTTTGAAGGAAGCCCTATCAAACTAACATGGATTTCATCTTCCTGTTAAAGGTGAAATGATGATGCGTCAAGGAAGAACCAGGAGCTTTGGAGTCATGCAGACTGGGTCTGAATCTACGTCTAAGTTCTCTTTATTACAGATTAACTGGGGCAAGTAATTCTTTGTATGCCAATTGCCTTTTCTGTAAAGTGGAGATAATGGTACCTACTTCATTAGGTTGTCATGAATCTTAACATGTAACCAATTTTTGAGTGCCTACTATATATACGTGTGTGTGTGTGTGTGTGTGTGTGCACATGTGCATGTGTGTGTGCTGGAATTGGGTGGTAAACAAAACAGATCTTGTTCCTGCCCTCATGAAGCTTATAGTTTAGAAAGAGGGGATGCAATAAACACATATACACACAAAAACATGAGCATTAAAACCTGTGTTAAGTGTTATGAAGGAAAGGAATAGTGTGAAACTGTGGAGTGTAAGGGAGGCTTGGAGGGAGTAGTGCCTTCTCAGTCAGATCAGGCCTTTCTGAGAAAGTGACATTTAAGCTGAAACCTCACAGTTAAGCAACAGCAAAATATGAGAAGATAACCTAAATCAAGTTCCCAATATTCTATCTGAATCAGAGTAGGGATTTGATTAAAGACAGTTATAGTTGTTCTTGGCCATTGTATGCCTTGTAGTAGGATCTGTTGTGGTGGGGGGACTTAATAGTATCCATTAGCCTGGCATTCCAGGTTCTCCACATTTCCTTCTGTCTTCTTTGTCTTGTCCCAATGTGTAGGACTGTTGTGGCCCTGGCCCCAAGAGGCAGGCCCATCTTGGATCACAGGCAGGTGCTGATGTGCTTTCTGTATGACAAGAATTTAATTAATTAATTATTTTTTAATGTTTATTTATTTTTGAGACAGAGAGAGACAGAGCATGAACAGGGGAGGGGCAGAGAGAGAGAGACACACACAGAATCTGAAGCAGGCTCCAGGCTCTGAGCTATCAGCCCAGAGACTGACGCAGGGCTCAAACTCATGGACTGCGAGATCGTGGCCTGAGCTGAAGTCGGACGCTCAACCAACTGAGCCACCCAGGTGCCCCAGAAGAATTTAATTCTCCCTGTGGCCAGGGTCATTTTGTAAATTCTAAGATTTCCTCTATCCCTCCAGGAATATGACACCAGACCCAAATTCTTTTATTATTTTCTATAACCCCCAAGATTTTTAGTCCCCATGCCCTGAGCCCTGTTGTTTTCTCTTTCAACTCTCATCACCTATCTTCATCATACCAGTCCATCCAGATCCATTCAGGGAGCATTTGTGAGCTTGAACAAGAATCTTTTCCCTCCTCTGGGTCACTAAAACATAGGATCTACACCATAAGTTCTTCAGGCTGACTTGACTTACTTACTGTTACATTTGTTTTATATCCCCTACTGGATTGTAAGTAATCCTGAGGGCAGGGTCTTTGTCTAACCATCTCAAGTGCTGAGGAATGTGGTATGGTTCTGAATATGGCTAGAACTGAACGGCTGCATGGTTCATGGACATTCTAAGAAGGTGGCAAAGTTAAGAAAGACATAGAAGAGATAATCAGTAAACATGAGTCTTCTATATTTCCACATCACATATGGATATAAAACATTCAGATAAGGAATAAGAAAGGAGCACGTGCCAATTAACCTCTCTTTCCTTTCTCCCACAGAGCAAACATTTCATTTATTGTTTATTTCAGCAAACACAAAACACACATGTGGGAAAATCATTTTCTTTTGCTTTCTTAACCTTCACAGGGGTGATGAATATAAGCCAAGGGGTAGAATGGGATATTTACAGTCAAAATAGCTAACGTCCTATGTTCTCTCAATTTTGCTATAAAAGACAATTAACGTAGATTTGTAAATGTGATTTTCTGGGCCTAAATGTCTTTGTCTGGAAAATGGGGGTACTATTTCCTATCTTGATCTTATTTCCAAGAGCAGAAGATGAATTTGTTATGCCCTCCTCAGTGCACGGTGAGAGTTAGGAGTACAGGCATTTTTATTATCTTGCTATAATATAGAGAAGGTTGTATCAAACTATTCCTGCTATGCTGCTACAGTTATTCGGAGAGGAACATTTCTCACCCACAGGGATGCAACTACATGACTGCATCAAATTGAAGGTGAACCCTGCAAGGTGGCTATGGCACTTCAAATAACACAGGCCATCAGTAGAAGACTTTTTTTTTTTTTTTTTTAAGACAAGAACTAAGGATTCTGATCCAGTATTTATAATTACATTTACTGGTCATCTAAAATGTAATGATGTTTCATCCTTTGAAATGATTTCATGTGTCACATCAATTTCTAAAGAATCTCTCCTCTAAATAATTTTGTCTGCCCATACGTTTATGGATTTTTACTACAAGGCTACGTCAAATACGAGCATTTAATTCAGAGCAAACACTATATGCGTGTGTGTGTTTTAAAGGCTTCTAAACCATATGAAATTTTCATTCATATAGGTACACAGAGACACATATTAAATAAACCCTCTACAAGAGTAACCCAGCTAGCAATGCAGCAAGAGATTTCCAAAGGGCCGGATTTATTTCAAATTAATCAAATAGGTAAGATGGATCGTAATGGATATTCCAGCCAATGTAAACCGAAAGAGGAAAAAAAAAGCACCAGCAGCAAGTCAAGAGCCAAATGTTTCTGTTTTGATTTATTTAGCATTTCCGAGATGTTTCTTCTATGGGGAACAATATGCAAGGCATTGGAAATTCAGAAGGCACATCTTTTGTGTACCATAAAAATGTGCTGCTAACCTACAATACCCTTATAGAAATACAATTCAATAAGAAACTCAGTTGGGAAGATGTCTCAATAGAAAAACATGAAAAAAATGGTCCATACAAGAATGATTTACTTTACTTTTACAAGGGATTTTGATGCCACGAATAGAAATGCCTTTGGAACTTATAAAATCCAGATAAACAGAGAGCCACAGTTTTAATTCTTATACATCTCTAATGTGCCTTTTCTCTTTCTTTCTTTCTTTCTTTCTTTCTTTCTTTCTTTCTTTCTTTCTTTCTTAAAGCAGATCATCTCTCTAAATCATCACTTCTATCAGCCTATCGCTTGAGCAGTGTTACAGTGCTCAGCCCTCAGGGCAAAGATACGTCTTCACCATTGTCACATGTAGCACACACATATTCAGCCATATCATGCTGAATGGGAATACAGTACTTTGTAGAAGCAGAACTGATTCCTGCAGAATATCCTGAGATACTTATCAAGCTGTTAAAGGAGACATCAGTCTTTTGTCTGTATTGCCCTTGACACATCCTCAAGGAAAGTATCTGGAAATTCTTTGTCTTCTGAAGAACCCTCGGACCTCTTAGGTCTAATGTAGGTTAAGTGCCCCACAGATCTCCCTAGAATAGAAAAGCACCTTGGAAACTATAGTCTGACTTACTAGATACAAATACAACGCAAGTGCTAATTCAGAAGATCCTGTTGTTTGAAGGAAGCAGTGGCAAAATGCCAAAGCCTCAGACAACACTGGCCTTACACAGAAAAAGAAGCTGGAATTCTACCCTAAAATTTATCAGATACAACAATAACCTCTAAAAATCTAACAAGGGTAAAATGTATAAAGGTAAATTACCACATTATCATCCAATTATCATTGCTTGTTTTGTCAAGGGTAAATGACTATCTAGCAGCATTCGGAGTTGGCTTATTGATTCGTGTGTACAGTACCCAGCACCTCTCTCTTGAGCAATGGCCCTCACCTTGCCTCCCACTCAGGAGTTGTGTTGACGCTGACCATTTTATTACACACGGCAGGCTGTGCGTATGTCTCCATGCCGGTTGTAGAGACATTAAGTGAGAACGGATAAATTATTGGAGATTATCGGGCACCGCCAAAGGAATAATTGTGTTGCTTTTTCTCCCCTCTGAAATCACAGAAAAATCACTATGTTTAACTGTTGTCATAATTGAAACTTGATTCAATTCACAAACTTGAAACAGCACTTATCACTTCCTCGATCTTTCCTGCCCATTTCATTCTGACAGAACTTTATACAAATCTCCCAGGGATAAACATTTCCAGTTTCACTTCTCTTCTTCCTACAGATAAATCCCAGTAAATGTGGAATTCTTCTTATTTCAACACAGATTTAAAGAAACAAAACAAACCTCCCTCAGCAGATTAAACAAAACAACCAAACTCAGACAGCAAAGAGGCACGCGCAACATCTGAGATTAATGGACCCACATTTCATCTCAAAGTGCTTTCTTGGCATAAACAATACATAAGGGTCACCTTATCCACCACTGAAGTGTAGCCCCCTCTGAGGCACAGAAACTATATAACAGGAGAAACACTCACTCATTCTTGAGGGCAAGAGAAGGCGACCTTTTTACTATAGTGGTAGCTCAGAGTTTCAACCCTGATCCAATCTCCTCCACATCTTTTATAAGTTGAAGACGGAACAAAGCGATTACACTGGAACCCCTCTGGGTTCAGGGGATCAATCCAACAACGAATCCAAAGGGAAGTAGGGCAAAGATGCTGGAAGGAGAGCTAAGGCCATTAATAAGTCCTCGGAGCTGACTGGGGCTCCCCCACTTTTCTCCCTCTCAACTAGTATGGACACAAAGTACGGTGAAACCCTACCTTGGTGCAAAGACTGGTCCCTTACTTAGAAACGAATATCCCAAGAAGGTAACTGTTAAGCTCAGTGGAGCTGCTTGGGGCCACTGCAAAAGGGAATACTGGCATTATTTGGATTCAAATACAAATGTGGGTATTAGTTATTTCAAAATGTACCAAAGTTGGCCAAAGGGAGGGATGTATATGATAGCTGTGAGGAATATATGGTACGGGAACATCCCTGTCACCGTTTTCCGGGTACTTATGTTTCAAGTACCTTATATCTCACTTAATCCACCAACAACCTTACAGCATCTGTATTTGTACTATGATTTCCATTTTATACACGAGCACACTGAGGTTTGGAGAATTTAGTGTTCCTGTGCTCTACAACCAGGGAGTGGTAGAACCTGAATTAGAACCCAGATGGTTCCGACCTCAAATTCCATGCCAACTCGATTCCACCGTTCAACCTCATCGGTGAAGTCTCGGGCAGCTGTCAGGACTTGGATTACTTATTGGACCTCTGGAAGGTAGGCAGCAGCTGCTGGAGGGTAATGGGAACATAAGCATGGCAGAGACCCAGGAAGGAGATGAGGGGAGCTAAAGGAAGCTGGGGAATAGGAGAAGAGAAGAGAAAGAACAAACAGAGCTCAGAGAAGGCCTGAGAACTCTGGGATGGCAGGCTGGGAGACTGAGGCTGAGTAGGATCAAAAGGGACATGAGCACAAAAGGAGAGTAAAACCAAAACATGCCGAGTCTGTTGGGATGAGGCTGGTCAGAGACTTGACTTGAGCCCTGAGGGGTATGCAGAAGTTAGCTAGAGGGATGAGAAAGCTGGAGGGAGGAGAATTTACTCCAGGCTGAGGGTATTTATTTTTAGCAAAGGCATGATGACATATACAACATCCTTGACATGTGTGTATACCTTGTGGGTGTGAGGGGAAAGGGGAAAGGGATCTAGCTCAGAGTGAGGAGGCACTGTGTTGAAGCACACAGCTCTCCTGCTTTCCACTCTTGCACGTGGAGTCCTGGCCTTCTCTCAAAGGCATGGGACAGCGAGGGCTCGGTAGGTCAGGCTCTCAAGTCACCTTGATTCATGGTCATGTAAGCACCCCCGTCGTAATATCAAACTCAATTATGCACCCTGAAACTGAAAATCCTTCTTACCGTTCCCATCCAACCGATGTCCTGAATGCTGCTCCCCATGATTTATCTTCCCCCAGGCTGTTTACCCGCATGGCCTCTGTATCCACTTATGAACAACTCAGTGGAAAAGCTCCTGGCACAACAAGGCTGTTTGGTGGCCTGAGCTGCCTGCATCCTCTCAGCATGCATACTCTGAATACACGACGAACTTAACTGGGACTTGATACGTCATTTCATGAAATCATTCTTCCGCCATTTCATTTATTACTCCCCAAGGGAGAGATGGCATCTTTTGCCATCAGCCAGGAGTTGTTTCATCCGGTTTCACTTTATACTCTTTGGCACATGGTGGATGTTCAACAGCTGCCTGGGGCTGGGAGGAGGGCACTACACTGGTTTGGGGGTTAGTGGGTTGGGGAGGGCCAAGGGTTGGGAATTAGATACATTCCCTACATTACACATTTACTGAGGACCTATCGTATGCCCAATGCTGTGCTATGTGCTGGGAATGAAAAGGTCAATGAAAAACACTTCTTTGTAGAACAGTACCAGGTGCTTACAGTAAGGTCTGGGTGTGGGAGCTAGATGAGAAACTATATCAAGAGATCATGGTGATGCAGGGTGGTAAATGCGGTAAGGAGCCTAAGCCCTTGGTGCATGAGGCATGATCAAAACACAGAGAAGAGGTGATGAGCTAACAGGGCAGGATGCAGAGGCTGTCAGAGAACCTTCCCTAAATGAAGTAATAGGTCTGAACTGAACCTTGAAGGAAAAGCTTTACAGGTAAAGAAGCAGAGGGAAGGGAAAGGGCATCTCAGGAAGAAAGAATATGAACAAAGGACCAGAAGCATGAAACAGTGAGATATCCAAGGGAAACTGCCCACAGCTCACTTAACTACCATAATGGCAGGCAACTCCCTCAAACTCTGGGCTTCCATAACTCTGTGATATTGTAAAGGTCTAATGACATAATTCACATGAAAGTCACACTATAAACTGTGAAGCACCACGCAAAGGCAATATATTTGAAGACTGTCATTTCAATAGTCTTTCGGTGAATTGGAAATAGACTTGAGGGAATCTTTGGGAATTGAACTGAGGCTTTTTGCTAGAGGTTGTTGACCTCTGTTTTAGGATGAGTAGAGAAGAACCATCAGAAATCCCATTAAGATAAGCAAAATATAATTACCTGATTTATAAGTTGGCCAATATCATAAACATTAACATGTCGGTGCTAACTTTCCCAAAACCACTAGGGGGTTTTCAGTGAGCACAGGAAGTCAATAAGGAATACCTAATTCAAGAAGCCACAGCATTTCCTCCATCAGCAGTGTCAGAATTGTTTAATATTTATTCACTACCTCTTTTATATTCAATACAGTCCATTCTTCTGCCTTGGTAGATGGTAAACTAAATAATTCCATGCTGGGAGACTAAGAGTGGATACAGAATACAGAAGGAGGAGTTGAGAGAATGAAGAAATCTTCCTCCCCCCACAAAACAGTTGACCACTTTAACTATGCCTTCTTTATGCTGTACACGCCCCTAAGCTAGGCAGGGAAGAAGCAATTAGTAAAATTCTATGGTAATTCTCCAGAAGAATACTTAGTTTAATCACAGTTATCACAACCATCACCATAATTTTTAACTAATCTAATTAAGAGCTCACTAAATACCAAGATGCATTCTATGGGCATTGCATATATACCTAGCCAATAAGCACAGTAACTTTAGGAGGTACTAATTATCATTAGCCCCACTTGAAGGAAAAGGAAGTGAGGCTCAGAGAGGTTTTGCAACTTGCCCAAGGACTTCTTCCCAAAAAGGAAAAATGGAATAGCTGCCATCTATTCCATAGTATGTAGTTTCAGTGGGAAAATGGGGAGGAGACAGGACACCCTGCATTCAGTAAGTGGTAGAAGAATGAAAACAGACTAAGGAAAGGATGCTTCTCTCCTTTTCAAATCCTAAGAGTCTCCTGTGAAACCCCCCCTCGAAAGGCAAGTGGAAATATTTAAGGATTTTCCAATCCTCTCAGTATCTATCTCATTTTATGATATTACACATCATATCTAAGGAAAGTAAAACACACGGGCTCTGGAAAAACCGTCAAAACCCAACTTTGCCACCAGTTGCTATGATGAGCTATGTAACCCTGAGTAAGGGTTCTTAGCCTCAGATTCCTCATCTGTAAAATGGGCTTGAGAAATACCTACTTAGCAAACTAGCAGAGATGCTATGCAGAATTCAGTGTGTATGTATTCTATCGTGCCTCATAAAAAGTGTTAAGCAAAGGTTACAGTTATTATATAACTTTCTTCGTATTCAGTACAGACTTTTGCATCCATGTCAGTTATTAAACAAGTACATCCTCAATGTGTTATGCCAATCTCTGGGGACATGTGAATAAAAATACAAAGCTGTTTAAAACTAGAGGAAAAAAAGATAGTAGGGGCATAAGGGGGATAGGAGGTGATCCATGAAGAGCAATATCTCCGGGAAAAGTGTCTGTAAGATGCACTTATAAGCTATGGTAAGACCAAGAGAACACACAAAAAAATATGACCCTATGTTCCTTGCATTAGAAGAATGGTCCAATGCAGGGATCAGCAAACTTGTTCTGTGAAGGGCCAAATAGTGATTATTTTAGGCTTTGCGAGCCATGTGATCTGTTCAAGGTCTAGGAATGATTTTGTATATATAAATGCATCTATAAATGTGTGTGTATGTATATAAATATGCCCATTTAAAATAATTACAATAATGCCTTTCAGGTTCATTTTCATTCCATATATTTTCCTGAGTGGAAGGGAATGGGATGAATTTGCAGCCAGAGTGCAGGGAATTGTATGCAGCCCGGGATATAAACCAGGGGTATGTGGTGGGCTTGGCTGTAGCTATCATGTATGCATGCATGCATGCATACACACACACACACACACACACACACACACGTGCACGTGCATGTGACAGCTGAAAAAAATGTAACACTAATTGGCCTGATGATCCCAGAACTAAACTAAAAATGAAGAGATCAGGGTCTCTTGTCACTGATCAGCTGTGTAACCTTGGGCAACTAAGGGTCTCTGCACTTTAATTTCCTCTTTATAAAATGGGATTGGACTAAATAAGAAGTCGCTGTTAGCCCTAAACATCCATGATTCTAAAACACTGTGCAAAAAGATGTAACTGTAGGGCGCTTAATATATTCTACAGTATTTTCTACTGATGATTTAGGAAAGTGAATTGAGTCAACTAGAACTGTCATGATTTTAATTGGATTAAAAATGACTTTAATGGGTAATTTATCCAGTAGTTTATAATAATCATATAATTAAATAATCACAGGTATGTCAGTTCAATCTTAAAGGTTCTTATGATAGAGTGGCAAGTTTTCAGAATAAGGTACAATAAGATCTTTTAGTCATTTGATGGAGCTTTATTTCATGTTATATTTTCAAATTCAATTTAGTAAATTTTGTGGAACTTTCTTAATGAGGTTAAGTAAAGTAACTTATTTTTAACTTCTCAGGAGATTTGGCTTCCTAATCAATTCACGTAAGCCTTTTTAAGGGAGACTATTCACTAAAGGAAGTGACATAACCAATGTGGGAACCAAAACACTCTCAGTGAAGTTCAGATGGCCAAATCAATTTGATTGTGAAGCAGGTGCAACGAGCACGGCCCTTATTTATGACTCTGATAACCTCACTTGGCTGAGAGTCTGCAAACTTGGAGAGCACACAGTTTATCTACTTGAGAGGGACAGGAGGTTGGATTTACAGAGGTGAGGGACAGGCAGCCCTGTCCACGGGCAGCTCCGTTGACAAGGCACTATTCCTTACACCGGAGGTTACCTCCGCACACCTTTCGGCTGACCTGAGGCCCCTTGTTAATTCAATTCTGAGTATCTCCTGAGTAGCAGCAGACAATAATGCAGACATGGACAAAACCGCACGCAATTGTGAGTGAACTAACGTCCGACAGGGATTATGCTGAGACCACCAAACTCATTTCACTTGTGACCTAATCATATCTCAAACCGGCCCCCTGTGGATATGAATTTATTAGAATGAAGAATTCTTAAACAATTACTCTTGAGCCTGGGATAGATGCTTTTCATCAAGCCTGGGCATGTAGGACTTCTCTTCCCACTGGTTTCCAGCACCCCAGCCCCTCCCAGTTCTTTTCTCCCCCATTCACCATGGCTAGTAAAAAGAAAGTGTGACTCTTCATAACAAGTCCTGTAAAAATCCGGAATGTGAGCCTTTTCTTGGTCAGAAAACTCGGTAGCGAATGCTAGGAAACAAGAAAGAAAGAACCACGTGTCCATTTGGTTTAAATCTGTACTCAACTCTTCGTTCACAAGAACGTAATCTTCCCTTCTCCCTTGGAAGGCAGCAAAGTTTACTGGAAATAGGACAGATTGGCGTGATGGAAAGACCCGGTTTTTAATCCTGGCTTTACTGTTCTCAGCTGTGCGAAGTTGGGCACGTTACCTGGCCTCCTAAGCGATGGTTTTTCCTCTGCAAAAAGAGGGTAGTAACAGTACTAAGAGCATTATGTAATTATAGTACTAATACCTATTGTACTTATAGGGCAGTTGTGATCATCAGAAGAAAACAAATCAAGCCAAGTGCTTAGTACAGTGCCGGGCACATAAGTACTTAAAAAACCATAGCTTTTAGTATTGTGTTGTTAGTGTTAGTTTGATTACCTTATATTAGGGCCCTAATTTGTCAGCAAGTAGGGGACTGCAGATAGTTCTGTGGGTATTGTTCACTACTCATTAGAATTTGAACCATCCTAACGTCTCCTGATTTTAGCTCACAAATATTGAAGTGAAAAATATTTTTTCAATCCCATGTTAGACATGATGACAAGTAAGTATACTTACCTAGTCTAGATGCTACATGGCTGGGTGCCCTACAACCCTTCTGCCAGTGGGTGAATAGAGCTGAATTCACCCTCTTCAAAGCTCTACCACTGACCAAATAGAAAGACAGTTGTGCTAGGGAGACTGGCTTTCTGCCCATTTAATTCAAGCTAAAATTCTTTGTGTTGGAGAAAACATCAGAATTACAAACCCAGTGGGGTAACAAGTCCTTTTTCCTAAGAATCCACCTTGAAATTAATTTTTAAGACCATCTAAAATTAGAAATAGCAGGGGCGCCTGGGTGGCTCAGTCGGTTGACCATCTGACTTCAGCTCGGGTCATGATCTCACAGTCTGTGAGTTCGAGCCCCGTGTCGGGCTCTGTGCTGACAGCTCAGAGCCCGGAGCCTGTTTCAGATTCTGTGTCTCCCTCTCTCTCTGACCCTCCCCCGTTCATGCTCTGTCTCTGTCTGTCTCAAAAATAAATAAATGTTAAAAAAAATTAAAAAAAAATAAAATTAGAAATAGCATTAAAAAATTGTTTGGTTATATCAAGAGCATGGGACTGGATTCTATTTTCTTTTTTTCTCTTCTGTAAAATAAGGACATTCCATTTGATATTCTTTAAGGCTGGTTCCATCTTTATAATTCTATAAAAAATATCTAAGGCTCTACATAATAGTTTCACATATATGGGAAATAAATTCCTTGCCTAGCTATAGAAAACTACAGGCTGTTTTTTTCTGACCTTGCCACAGAAGAAACCAGAAGTTCTCCTACGGAGAGAGAAATACTTCTTAGCACACACAGGGACACACCGGAATACAATCCCCACATCAAAATGCTGCTAGAGTTCATAACTCAAATTTCTTTATCCCGTAGCTGCTCAGGGACCCCATTAAATTGTTTTCCACAAATGCCATGAGGCTTGAACCATTTGTTATAACATTTGAGTCATTTATAAGATATTTTGATCCGACAAATCTGGAAGTAGCTGTCTAAAGTAAAATACATGACTAATGTCAGCTTCGTCTCGTTTCAGATCAAAGCAGGAACATTGTGGAGTCCTACAAAACTTTCCCAGAGTGTTGAACGGATTTCTTTACTCTGGCGTGTTGGCAGGAAGGCAACACACCGTGTCACAGACTATACTCTCCTTGCTGGAGAAAAGATGCTCTACAAATTTGGTGTGAAAAACTGTTTACAAACGCATGCAGCCGACCGGCTTAAATCTGAAATTGAAAATTAGTACGGCATTAAAAATGCCGAAAACAAAGAAGTACAAGTTAGCACAGAAAAGAAGACTAAAACTATTCAGCCCAGTGTTTTTTCAGGCTTATGTTGTTCCCTCACTGCAGAAGCATCCTTTCTGTCCCAGTGGTAATGAGAGAGACTCGGAAGCAAGTGGAAGACCTGTTAAAAATGAATCTCTGAATTGAGTGATGCTACTCAGCTCGTGATGGGTGGACCAGCAGAGTGAGGAGGAACCGGAAGGTTGACCAGCCACCTCCCAGACCTAAAGGAATCAGAATTTCGGAGGGTGGGACCCAGTAATTGGGTTTTTAACATCCCTCCAGGTGACCGATGCGTGCTAACACTGAGAAGCAAGGAAGTAGAATACTACAAAAGCAAAAACAACTGCCATCCCAGCAAACCCCCTATGGAAAAAACTTAGTTCTTTTCTTACAAGAATGAGTAGTCTTGCTACTAAAGCATGCTTCTGTCTCTTCGACCCTTCTTCAGTTCAGGTGCTCCATTTATTTCCTCTAGCATTCTTGGCAGAATTCATTGGCTACCAGTGAGCAGGACTCTGTTCGTTTTAATCAAGACTTTATCCATCACATTTTTTTTTAATGCACAAGGAACTTGTGGCCATCATCTATCTAACCACCAAAGATGATACAACAGTACCCCCAAGAATCATGCCAAAAATGTCACCAAACACACCTTTAAAATCAAGATTTTTGTGAGATTTTATGTCCTTTGATATTCTTCAGAAATTTGGCCTTTTTCTTATTGATTAAACGGCAATTTTTCTAAAACAGGTTGTAATGGAATGATCCAGTGGAACATGCCAAAAGGGATCAAAAGTGATGGAAATAAACATAGGAAGTTGTATAATCTACAATACAAATGATTTGGTTGCTGAGGTTTTGATCAAATCAAACAAAGCAATAAAATAACAGGTGATTCAATTACAAGGAAAGATCATGTATTGGATTTGAAGACCCTGATGCTTCTTAGTAAAGTCTGTTGAATTTACAACTGTATTGTCTGTTTCTCCCCAAGGAGATATGGCTCTCAGGGAGTTCCCCCCACTCAGGAGCCCTGAATGCTGTGAATATTTTTTTTTGAAGAAAAACAACCTCAGAATAAAGGAAATATGAAATGGGGAGTTTCTGGTAAATAATACACTCAACATCAGCATAAAAACGAAATAAAATGACACAGAACCCCTCAGAAACTGCTGGAAGTACCTCGCTTAAAGAAGTGCTCAGGTGAGAGCTTAAAACAAATTAACCCCTCTCCTTCATGCCTATATGATCACTGAAAAAAGAATGGGGGGGGGGGAACCCAGGTATTTGACACATCAATAAACAACGCACAAACCATCGATTGCTTGAGGATCCACCTTTTGCCTTTTGATTTTCTAAATACCGTATTAACACCCCAACAAACCTATGTAACACACCCAAGTGCACTTCAGAGAGGACAGGAGGGACTTTGCCAGCAAGCCCAGGCTACCCAGAGCCAATCTAAGAGTCTGTGATAGACTTAACCTGCAAAGATGAAAATCTCCCAACATGCAGAAAATGCAAACTCCCCCTGCCTTACTCAGGGCTTTCAGAAACAGACAATAACATTATTAACACCTTACCCGTGTATTATTTCGAGAAAATGAATTCCTATGACATAATGCTGTTAGTCATGGCTATGAGGAATCACATGTCTTTTTCAAAGTAAAGCCAGTGCCCGCCTGCTCCCCACCCCTCTCTGGGAACTGGCAGTGATTTAATTTATTGCTCTGGGGAGAAGGAGGGAACTTTTGGCCACTGAACTTTCCAGACAACCTCTGAATCATACTGGCGATTGTGAGAGCGTCAGGAAGAAATAGAAGCCTTGAATCCTTTTCCTGGGGTCTGGTTTTGATGGATGTGGAGGCCCCTGAAGGGTGGTGGAGACAAGGTTTAAGCAAACACGTTTTAGGGCACAGATTTTGAAAATTGAGTACCACTGTCCCACCTGCTGGGCTTCATTTCAGAATCCACAGCCATCATTAGCCGAGAACAAACTGCTTTTCCAACCACACACCACATCGCACTGCTCCAGCTTGCGCTGGAAATTGCAAAGCTCTTATGGAGGAGCATGTCCTGAGAGCTCTCTCACTTTGGCAGACCTTTCTGATTTTTATTATCCTGGGGTGTGTTGGGGGAGGGGAAAGGAGAAGTGTGTGCACACACAGGGTTCAGGATATAAAAGCTTTGGAGAGTAGACCTTAGAGTTGATGCTACGTTTTCCGTTGGAAAACAAATATACAAGGCCAACTCAGAAACGACAACAATTCTTCCTTTAAGTTGAACCTGGCATGAAAGAGACTCCAATGACAGTCATAACCACAGACCCAGTAGGCTCTTCTAAACTCTCTCGCAAGCACAGGGAGTCCTGAGGACCTTGGAGCAGTTCTGCCCTCACTGCAAGGCCCAGCAAGGTCTCCTGACGTTAGGTCAGCCATCTCACTAGCGCACCAAAGACCAGTGGAATGAACTGTCGCTCGTCCCTTCCAAGTACCTATTACAGAGGCCCAGCTGAAGCCCCGCCGAAGCCTCGCCCCCTCCTCCAGGTCTGCCTGCCTGAGAGTTATCTTTACCTGTGCTCATTCTAGCCTCAATCTCCAGACTGCAAACCCACCCTGTCAGGCACTTGATTATATGGTCATTTTGTACTTGAAGGAACTAGACTAGAGAGTTGCAGAGGAGAGTGAGATTAAAATTAAGATCCAGGCCATAATTTTCTGTCTGCCACCAACTAGCAGTCAAATCAGGGCCAGTCTGGGTACTCAGCTTTTTCATTTGTAAAATGGAACCAGTGAGGAAGCAAAAGATTAATATAAATGTTTGCTCGAGTCCCTTACAGTTCTTAGACTCTCTTTTCTTCTTGCCTTTGAGGGGTTTATACTCTGTATGGGGAAATTACATATTAAAATGTAACAAGTTAAATAAAAACAAAAGAGTCACTAACACAAGGTGATTTGCCAAGAGATAACACAATGAAACGTTTGATCAAGGCTCGATTCTAATCAAATAATGCCAATAATACCGCCCGCTTAGGATTCCTGAATCTTTCTACTTATACATAGGACGTAGTCTCATTTAAAAAAAAAGGTCAAATAACCTTTTAAGGCTCTATTGAGTTAAACCACACTTTCCTGAGAAGAACAAATAGGCCACCAGCCTCTCAATCAGTAAAATGCTTCTTACAGCATGAGCAGGATGCTACCTTCCCACAAACGGAGGTCACAGGGACAGAGATCCCAAGGCAGCAAAGGGATGCCAGGGGCCTGACAAGGGGTGGGTGCCCAAGGATGAGAGTGAGCCAGCCTCACCAGAAATATGGCTGCGCTTTTAGATTCCCAGGCTTTCCGTGTCCTCTGACCCCTGCTAGACGAGGATGTTTTCTTCTCGCAGCTACACCACAGTTAAGGGAAGCCTAGGAAATTGTGTGGGTCATGAAAACAATAAAATGCACCTTAAAAAGATCTTATCTGCTCTCACTCAGGCAGTAAGAATGTTATATCCCTCTCCCCTTCATGGCTTTAAGCAGCCTCTCCATTTACTGAGTCCCTGGGAGGATGATGGAGGCCTGCCGCCAACCAGTCTCGTGTGTGTGTGTGTGTGTGTGTGTGTGTGTGTGTGTGTGTGCGCGCGCGCGCGTGCTGGCTTCTTGGACACTGAGGAGTCACACTGGAGTTGTTTGCCCTTTTCAGCAAAAGGGAAGAAGACTTTCTACAGGGTTTTGGATTTACATGGTGTAAACAACAGCATGTTGAATAAACTTGGCTTCAACTGGCTATCATTCCTCAAACTTGCATCTTCTTACTCACTATAACCCTATAACCCTTTTAAGGCATCATTTTGCTTGTTTCTAGTTCTGGGGAATCCAGGCTTCAAATCCATAGGCACTTGGTAATGCATCTGGAAGTAATGATTTCTCAAATTATCACAAGGACAGCTACGATTTTGTTCTGAATTAAATGGCAAGCACTGTGTGTGAAGCTGGCTCCTTTGCCCAAGCAAACTGGTTGTAAATTCTATTCTGTTCCTTTGGGCTGCAAAGATTTCTCTGCTGGTTTTGCCATAGCATGGGAAACTGGAAACCTGAATGCAGGCTGCTTCTTCCTGAAGGAACAATGACAACATTATCTGCTATGGTGACTAGGAAGTCGAATGAAATCTTAGCAAACTTTTCCAGGGCAAGATGAGTGTTTTCATGGAAGAGCCCCTTGTCAGCAAATTCAGCCTCTCATGGTCCTGAGGGCAGTCGGGGAGTAGGGGAAGGAAGGTTTAGTCTTAAAAATGACAGAGACTGTGACACACTCACACACCCACCCACACACACCCCAAAGATGGGAACTGATTATACATCATAACCAGAGAAGTGTGCACATGTATATTTGCACCAAGAACAAGTAAAAAGAAAGTACAAAAAGTCTAGACTCAAACCAGAAGCAAAAGAGAATAGCAGAGTCACAGGAAAACTGCCCATCTTGAAATAAATCTTGATATTTATGGAAAATACAAGAATATTTTGCAAAGAGAACAGGCTAATTGGAATCCTGTGCAACTGGAAAGAAATTCCATGCTCTATGGTTGGGGTATATTCCAGAATGGTGTGGAGAATAAGCTAAAAATGAATGGGACTCACATCTGAAGATGAAAACTTGCAAAGCCTCTTAATACTAGTTAGATATTCGAATAATCTGACTATGCTTCAGAAGAAACCACACTGTGAGCAACTCAGTGAACAAAGTAAGAGGAGGGAGTGGCCATCTTTAAGATCAGAAACACTGAGAATATTAAGCAAGTACCATTGGCCAGAAATGAACAGACATAAAATTCTCAAAGTCTATTATACTTCAATGCCCAGTTCTTTTAATTCCCACACAAGATGGCAGTCTAAGGTATTCTTTCTTATGTGGTCAGGAATAGATACTACTAGAAACAAAGGAAAACAAGCAGCAGCAAATTGCATAACATGACACTTTCCCTTTCTTAAACTTCTCTGTATTAACCAATGATTGCATTCTGTCCTTATATTCTCCATTTTGGCTAACATCCCAACATACCAGAATTATTCTTACATCTTTGAATGAGCATAGAGTAATCCAACAAATTCAAACTCTATAAAATGCACATCACAGTCCCTAATGAACATTAAACCCACAGTAACTCAGGTGCTGAGGTAGAGATGGCTTTTCTCTATAACTTCTCCTAGAGCAAAATAATTTTTTTTCAGTTTGAGTTTATTGTTGATATCTTTTGGCCTGATTAGACTGGAAAGACAAATAGCTGGGTTCAAACTCCTCAGGGATGATCATGAGAAAGTTCACAATTGAACGGGAGAAACTTTTCAAAGTCAGTAACTCAAGAAATATGAACTTCTAGGGTGTGTAGCAAAAGAAAATAGAAAACATACATTTTCTACTTCAAGTATGTGGGAATAGAGTAGGGACTGTCTCCTTACACAGTAATCTAATGAGACCTCAGTTTTTTTCTCCTTGTGACAGGAGAGTCAATAAACATTGGATGATTATTACGATCATGAGATAAAAGGTTAAGTGGATCATAACCTGTGGCTTACAGACCCCTACCATACACTGATGTCGTCCATAAACATAACCTCTAACAATATGAATGCAAAATCTGTAGATTTATTTAGAAGGTAGTTGTTACGGAAAAATGTCAGACTGTGATGTTATAACCAGTACTTTATTTTTTAACAGTTAGTGGAGAGTGTTTGGCACTATAAAAACAAGCAGACAATACTTTTAATTGTGAACTATAAGGAGTCTTCCTTTTTTTAAAATTTTTTCTAATTTTTTTAAATGTTTATTATTTTTTGAGAGAGACAGAGAAAGAATGCGAGTGGGTTAGGGGCAGAGAGAGAGGGAGACACAGAATCCAAAGCAGGCTCCAGGCTCTGAGCTGTCAGCACAGAGCCCGACGCGGGGCTCGAACTCACAGACTGTGAGATCATGACCTGAGCTGAAGTCAGTCGCTCAACCGACTGAGTCACCCAGGCGCCCCAAGGAGTCTTCCTTTTAATCCTTCTTTTTAAATAGCTTTTACTTATGTTTAACAGCGCAGATGGCAGAAAGTCCTGTATGTCTATATCTACATGAAAAGATGTCTCTTTGGAATTAACATTCATTCATTCAACAAATATTTATCGAGCACCTACAATATACTCACAGGCTGCGTTTCAGAATTGGGGGACAAAGCAATAAACAATACAGGCAAATTCTCTGCCCTTACAAAGCTTATATCTGGTTTGGAGAGACAGACAGCAAACGAGTATATAGTATTTCAGGTGGCAATTATGGTAACGGTGAAAAATAAGGCCAGGTAAGAAGGAAGGTAAAGGAGTAGCAGGGTGGGAAGATAGGGGGTGGGGTTGGGCTGCTCTTTTATATTGGGTGCCAGGGAAATCTTCACGTAAGATGCCATGTGATCAGAGGATTCAAAGAAGAAAAAAAAAAAAAGCACATGGACACGGAGGTGGAGGAAGTCCTGAGAGAGAAAGGTAATGGGAAGTCCCGAAGGAAGATGAACTTGGTATAAGCAAACAGCAAGAAGGTCAGGGAGCCAGTGAAAGTGGCCAAAGGAGAAAGTGATGGGAAATAAAGTCAAAGGGGCAACCAGGACAGGAGAGGTTAATAATGAAGAGCCTCAGAAGCCATTGGCTATTAGGTTATTTGAACACCGCTGTGTATTTCTGTTCAACATGGTATTTTTGACAGTAAGGAGATATAAAATACATTTTCTAATGTGGAAAAATCTGTTCTTTCCTGCTTTAAACCAATAAACAAACAAGACAAATCTGGTTGATTTGAGTATGGCTCAGTTATCCTTAATTTAATTTTTGGTAACTAATTTTTAACCCACCCACCAAAATTCCATTTGTGTGATAAGGGAGTGCAGATAGGCTCCTGAGGGATATGGAAATTAATCCCAGTTCTGCTGAAAGACCTTTTAATAACTCATATGTTATTTTACCTTGTGTGAATTTCTAGCAAGCAGGCTTTCTTCAAAACTTTCTGAGGAGCATGTCTGTAGGGGATCACAACAGAAATTGCTAAAGTTGGGAAGAAGAAACTTCTTTTTTTTTCCTAGATAGTGTATACCTTTTCTCCACTTTCTCCCATTAAACAGTCAACCACTATTAGTTTAAGACCTACTCTGTGGCTATAATATTTATATGGAGTTATAGATTTAAATATATATTATAGTCTTAGATGTCAAACTATGTTAATTCTCTAGAGTCAATATTTTACTGGCTGATATGCTTTCCTGTTATTAGTAATCTTTTATCAAAAGTGTTTATAATGCTCTTCTCATGATACTTGAATAACTGCTTGTGCATATTAACTTGATATTCTTGCTAAGCTTCTAAAATTTATATTGAAATTATTGAAGGCAAATATTTGTCTACAATATTTAATTTATTTTGGGGAGACATGAATTATTGACTAGTTCTCCCCTCACCAGTTCTGCCTAATACTAATCCATCTCTGTGGTTGTCAGCTTCCTTCCAAGTCTGGGTTATTGGGTGTTCCTCCAAAAAGATTGCATGGCAAGCTGGTCTTCTGCGATTATAACATAAATTCTAAGTGCTTAGTTACTTGTCTGTAACTCCTCCAAAGTCTATAAGCACCAATATTGCAGGGGCCATGTTTATTTTGCTTACTATTGCTTCTCTGATGCCCAGAAAAAGTGCCAACACATAGTAGGTGTTGAATAAACATTTTCTTAAGTCAGCACTTAAGGATGCAAGTTTGAAAAAAAATATGAATTCAGAGACTCCTCAAGTCTAACAATTTAATTCATTTAATTCTGTTGCCAAAAGGCTATTACCCTTTAAAATGGACAGCCAATTTTAAATGCCACATAGGGACTGTTAGAGAATTTCCATCCCATATGCCAAGGAAGCTAAGTAAACCAGTTTGTTCTGCATACGATTAGAAATATAAAAGTCTTGGGAATCACATTTCTTAAAGCTCATGCCAGCTTTTATTGTTGGTAGTTTTGTAAATGCATTACATATTCTATGGTATTTGTGAAGTGTTCAAAGCACATACAATATAAAAGTCTTCTGCCAGACACAATAACACACAGCATAAGGAAAAAAGGCCTCACAGTGTAAGTCAGTTCACAGAGGAATTCAAGATGGCAGCCTGCTCAATCCATTCTACATATAATTGGGATTCAATCTGTGATCAAGCATGGGACTCAAGATCCACTGGAACTCAACATCTCTCTTCCCCAAAAAGATCACACTTCAGGCATTAGTGCTTCTAAGCTTTTCCATATTTTTTGCATGGATATTTTTGGAAGCAGTGGTCAATACCTTAGGTGGTGTGGAGAATAACAGTTATAGTTTTGGATGGAGATTTATTTTCACAACCCGTGAATAATATGTAGGTAAGTTGCACATGGGACATTATGCAAAATGTTCAGGTATCCTTTCCATCAACCAGCTTATAAAAGGACAATCAGACCTTCCCTATTACGTGATGAATGTTTCCTTGTACATCAACATAAGTTCTCTCTCTAAAAAGAGAAAATAAAAAATAAAGAAAAAAAGATGAACAGAGCAGAATAGGAAAAAGTTTCAGTTGGGAGTAATTCCCTCTTTCCTTTCTCTCCAATTCATCTTTTCTGACCGAGGGCATATTTTACCCATGTGTCAAGTAGTATTTCCCACCAAGTTCTGTGGATAATGTATGTTTTCAAGAATCACATTATCAATGAGTCTCAATAATCTATATATAAGGATGTAAGGCTCTTCACAATGCCATGTTCTTCTTCTTCTTCTTTTTTTTTTTTTTTTTTTTTTTTTTTTTTTACAAAGAATCAAGAAATAGAACAGCATGGTCTATGGAAGTTCTATTTCAATGGGTTAGACTAAACATGCTGGGGCCATGGAATCCAAAGGTAACATTTTATCTTACCAATTAGGGTCTTTTTATTTATTTATTTATTTATTTATTGATCATTTATTGAGCAACTACCACATGCTCAATATGTTTTTATATATTTTCTCCAATCCCTGCAACAGTTCTATGGAATAAGCATTATTATTTTTCACTGTTAGAGTAAGTATCTTATCTCTGAGTTAGTAAGTGGTTCAACTGGAATGGAAACCTAGGCCATTTACGGTACTGGGCTATTTACAGTGTTACATCATGTGCATTATATAATATAGGTATTACTCTAATTATTATTGTAATTGTTAACATTGTTATATAGCCTAGTCAATTCTTTTTTGGTTTTTGCATTAGCATTCTTTTCTGCCATCATTTTGTGTGTATTCCTGGTTATATTGTGATAACTTGAAATTTTACAAAAAATAAATCCTGAGAGAGCTTAGTACAAATTATTTGTTGAAGTGATTGCTTGAATTATAGCTCATGAAGAAGATGGTGACAGAGTGACAGTGTGGCTGCCTTGTGAATAGCTGAGTCTAGGGTATCTTAAAATTTTTTTCAACATTTATTTTTGAGAGACAGAGCATGAGCTAGGGAGGGACAGCAAGAGAAGGAGACACAGAATCCAAAGCAGGCACAAGGCTTTGAGCTGTCAGCACAGAGGCCGACGCAGGTCTTGAACCCACAAAACGTGAGATCATGACCTGAGCCGAAGTCAGATGCTTAACTGACTAAGCCACCCAGACACCCCTGAGTTTGGAGTATCTTAGACCTTTCCAAGTCCCTGGAAGTTTCCATAATTCCTGGATGAGGTGTTCTTAATTCAATCAAGCCCCAAATTGGTGGCTCAATCTGCTTTTATGGGCAGGAGAGACAGCTCACCGTAAGTTATTAGGCTAGGAATGAAAGAAAAAGGAGAAGGAGAGAAAAGGGTTTTACCACATGATACTATGAATATTTAAGGACAGAGCCTTGGAAATAGCACAGCCAGTAAAGAGAAGAGTTGCAGAAGATATTGTTGAGAAAGCAAAACAAAACTACTTATTTGCTAACAGGGATAAGAAGAGGTATAGAGAAGGAGCCTATTTTTAGGGAGCTCTCTGGAAAACAAGAACCGAATCTGGCTTTGCAATCATCTTATTTTGGACAGAGAAAGAAAACATACAAAACCAGAGATGAAATAAGATGACTTCAGAAGCAAACTGAGTTATCTCAAACAGGGAGAAGTCAGGTCAGAACAGAGCGGGAGCAAGACAGGAATTCAGTTTTGGCTAACAGCAATTAAGGTGAAGATTAGAAAGTTAGATTTGAATGCCAGGGATGTAACAGAAGGTAAAGATCCTTCTCTACTGAAAAAGGTAAGGAATAAAAGGAGAGGAGAGAGACAAAGTGTTAAAGGCAACAACAACAAAAAGGAAACCATGCATTTAAACTCGAGTTAGACACAGATATAAAGAGAGCAGAAGAGAAACACTGCTTTGGGGGGGGTGTCACTCCAGTATTCCCACTGCCCCCATCTGCCAGTTGCCTTTTATTTAACAGACTTTTTAGTCTATTGAATTTGTGGTGTTAGAATAAGTACAAAGGTAATTTTTAATGCTAGTATAGATTTGGGGACCTATAAATAGTATTTTATTTTCTTCTATTACCCTCATGACATGAAATTAATTTTTGGATGGGGAGCAATTGGATGAATTAAATGAAATAATGATACTGCTGCTCATTAGAGGGTTTACTTACTTGGTCCTTTCCCTGGATAATGATTCACTCATTATTTAATATATAAATGTGCTCCAGAGGAATTTCCCAGGGCAGTTATCTCTTTGTTTTGTGATATGCAAATTCTAGATACTGTGACATCAAATACTTCAAAGTCCAACAGATAAATCAGAAATCAACACGCAGATCCCTTAAATAAGGTCTTAAGAGAGTGTGCCTGAGGCACCTGGGTGGTGGCTCAGTTGGTTAAGTGTCCAACTTCTGCTCAGGTCAAAATCTCATGGCTTGTGAGTTCGAGCCCCATGTTGGGCTCTGTGCTGACAGCTCAGAGTCTGGAGCCTACTTCAGATTCTGTCTCTGTCTCTCTTTCTCTGCCCCTCCCCTGCTCGTGTTCTCTCTCTCTCCCTCTCTTTAATAAGTAAACATAAAAAAAAAAAAGAAAAAGAAAACAGAAGACAGTGTGCCTTTCCTCACTGAGCGGCTGTGGGCTACATCCTCTTCTGCGGGTCAGAAAAGCCTCAGGACTGTGAATACCCTAGTCATGAACCGAAATCTAGACCTAGGAGATGTTTTCCAAGTCTACAGAAACATGAATTCCAGGAAGGAGACCAGTATGAAACAAGAAATAGAGATCTGAAAGATTATGTTCAAAAACCCAGATGAGAGGAAAAAGGAGAGAACTTGACAGGGAGGTTGCTGTGTGTTTGTTTGTTGTTGTTGTTACAAAGGAGAGTTGACAGGGCACCTGGGTGGCTCAGTGGGTTAAGCGTCTGACTCTTGGTTTTGGCTCAGGCTCTGTATCTGGCTCTGCAGAGTCTGCTTGAGATTCTTTCTCTCTCTTCCACCCTCTCTCTCAAAATAAGTAAATCACCTTAAAAAAGAAAAGGAGAGTTGTCAATGTTTAGTAGGACATACTATATTACATTTTAAGAAAAAGCTAACTTTTATGAAAAATTTTTTAATGTTTATTTTTGAGAGAGACAGAGACAGAGAGTGAACAGAGGAGGGGCAGAGAGAGAGGAGACACAGAATCCCAAGCAGGCTCCAGGCTCTCAGCTGTTAGCACTGAGCCCAATGCAGGGCTCAAACTCACGGACTGGGAGATCACAACCTGAGCCGAAGTCAGATGCTTAACCAACTGAGCCACCCAGGTGCCCCTAGAAAAAAAACTAACTTTTAAGGAGAATAACAGCCTTGGATTTCAAATTCACCTTTAATACTATTGCCCCTCAATGACAATTAATCAAGTTATTTACATGTTATGCAAAATACATACTACTGAGCTGAGCTTTCACACTGCACTATTAAGAGGGATACTGTTCCTTTTACTGTGAACTTTCATCTTCAGATTCACTCTATTTTACTTCTTGTTTTTCCATGTAAAGAAAATCTTCATTAAAACAGTCTCTAATACAGAGGATAGACAGAGAGGTATGTTTAGCACACACCCTTCAATTTACATCAGTTCTTTAAGAATCTATTTTTAAAGAGATATGAAATTATATGTTGACATGTTTTCTAGTAGCTAACATTAAATATTAGATTCACAAAAGTTACTTCTCTTGAGTTAATCAAAGAGAAAGATAGCGTTTTGAACATCCACATTAAAAAAAAATCCACATCATCTAAGATACCAATTTTTAAAAATTGTTCCTATTAGTAGGAAAGCATAGTCTAATCCTGTGGAATAATTCAAGCCTTTTTTATTTGTGTGTTAGTATTCTTTGGGCCGAGTGCCCCATGATAGCCCCCAGACTGTTCTTACACCGGACTGTTAGTTTTTCCTTTTCCAGGATTACATTCAATCTAGTTTAGACTACCATTTAAACGTGCTCAGAGATCATATTTTAACAAAACAAAACAAAACAACAACCCCCAAAGTCTGCATGTGATTACCCTGTCCGACATGGTTTTGTCTCAAAAAGTCAGAGCTCACAACGGAGTTGAAAAAATGCCAAGTAAAAAAGAGCCAGGACAGACCAGAATTCTATCCAAAGAAGCTGGCATAGCATTCTATGAAGTGGGCCACATTCTTCTTCTGGTAACTCTTCTCTTGATAGAAACAAAAACAACTTGGTTTCAGAAAAAGTGCCCCAAAGACCACTCCTTCCACTAGCCCCAATCATTCGGGTCGACCTCACGTGAAATGGACACTGCACGTGGTCCCTGTGCGCCAGCCTCTGAACGGTTAGGCTGCACTGATCAGATGTGGAAAACCAGGATAAGGGGCTCACCTCATGCTTGCATCCTCTTCACAGAGCACAGAAACCTACTTTGAAAGACACCAGAGGGGGGAATAAACAGAGCTTCAACCAAATTTGCAGAGATACTTGAGCTCCAAATTAAAACTGCCACGACTTGGGATTCTTAAGAGCCTTTTCTTCCACCCACTTCCTGGATTTTAAAATAAACCTCTCTAATGTGGTACTGAATTTCCTCAAGAAAAAAATCCCAACTCAGACTCTGGATTTGATTGGCTACCTATGGCTCAGTGATTGCTGGGCACCAAAGTGTTAGGCTCCTTCCTCAAAGTCTCTTTCTCTGCAGACTAATCATGCACCCATATGACCTTTTTGTTCTTGTCTTATACATAGCACTATGACCCTGAAGAAACAGTTTCCTAAGAAATCAGCAAGGGGGGCGCCTGGGTGGCTCAGTCAGTTAAGCGTCCGACTTCAGCTCAGGTCACAATCTTGCGGTGCCTGGGTTCGAGCCCCGCGTCGGGCTCTGGGCTGATGGCTCAGAGCCTGGAGCCTGCTTCCGATTCTGTGTCTCCCTCTCTCTCTGCCCCTCCCCCGTTCATGCTCTGTCTCTGTCTCAAAAATTAAAAAAAAAAAAAAAAAAAAAAGACAAAAAAACGTTAAAGAAATCAGCAAGGGAGGGCAGTAATGGGGAGATGGAAGAGAAATGCAATGAACCCTTGATTCCTTTATTTTCTTCTATTTAGACTCCACAAGACTAGCAAAACAGACACTGGGGATGGGCAGAGGAGGAAAAGAAACACAGAACAGGCATTCTTTTTATGCTTCCATGTGAGAAGGCTGCCAGAGATAAACTGTTACAAGTAGTGGGCAATGAAGAGAAATGAGAAAACATCCAGACAGCAGAGGGAATCGGCATGTTTGAGTGTGTGGGACACTGGTTAGCCTGCAAATATTGTTACTAACGTTGGATGGATGTGTGTTATCAATAACAGATTAAAAGGTCTCCATTTCAATTGGTTAAAACCCCTGCCCCAGGAGCAAATGCCAGATTTAAAGCTGACCAAGAGGCACACGTGCAGATCAAAAACATGCCGACATAGATACATGTGCCTGGCTAGGCGGAGGGTTACTAAGGATTTACCAGATTTAAAGTTGTTATCTGTTTCAAGTGATCTCAGACAATTCCGCTCTCTTTCTCCAGTTGGTTGGGGTGGTATAATGAAGCTACACCTTTAAGCACTGTGGGAAAAGTGGAGTCTAGACTTCTTTTACCCTCTCCCTCTTTTTTTAAAAGAATGGTTAAAGCTTGAAATTCATCCTCCAGGATTTGGAGGGAAATTGACAAAGAAAGTGTACTACCATTTTTCCTTCTCTTCTCTTTTCTCTCCTATTCTCTTCCGTTCGTGTGTGTGTGTGTGTGTGTGTGTGTGTGTGTGTACTAACAGCTTTCAAACTTAGTTTTCAATTTTCCTTGGGGCCCCATTTATATAGTCAAAGTGAAAGTATTTAAAGTCTCTGAGGTTTGAATCTGGAAAAAAAAATCAAGACTGGACACAGTACTTTTCTCAGTAATCTTTTTTGGGGAAGTTAAATTTCTAGGTAAGTTTTACTATGTAGATGGTCACTTATACCCCCCCCCCCCACACACACACACTATGAATTTTTGGCTTTACAAGGAATTTTGTTCACTGTAAAAAACAGATTATGAAAACGGAATGGATTAACCATGTTTTTAAACAACAGTAGTAGCCATAAAAATAGCTTTTCTTGCATACGCACGTTTGTGGCCCTTGAAACTTTGCATCTCTCAGACCAGAGAGATGGGTCCCTGTAGGTACAGGTCTGACTCTAGTCCCATTCCCAACTTCTGTGGGTCTCCCCAGCTGACACATCACTGACCTCACTTCACAGCCTGATATTCGAGCTGGGGAAATGTTTTGAGACGCTGAAGCTCCATATACGAGACTTGAGGAAGAAACATCACAGTCAACAAGCTCCATCATCCCCAAGGGGTCACTTGCTGAATGCAGGGACCACCCTTCGGTTTCACACCCCAACACCACATACGCATTGACAAGTGGACATAGCAGGATTCACAGGTACTTTCCCAGGCTTGCAGAATACACAGAAACATCAACATCACAGATGAAATGGTTATTTCAACTTGAGGGGTTTCTCTAAAGCTGTTTTGGGAGAGCCTGTCCTCCTGGTGCTTAGTGAAGTGGGGCCTGATCTCAGCTCTGGCACTGAGCGGGGCCCCAGGGCGGGCCCCAGGAACAGAGTGCTCTGACTGACACAATATAATTTGGAGCCATTACAATGTATTGTATGTAGGACACTACTGTGGAGCTCTTAATATGCAGAATTTTGCATAGTATGAATGCTAATCATTTTTACGATGATGCTATTCATATAATATGTAATACTTGCTAAACAAAATTATGAAACATAATTACTGCTCAGACACAGTTGCTGCTTTCAGTCCTCAAAAACCCAGTCATTTAAAATTGTGTTTTCTTTAAATAAATGGCAACAATCCCCGCTAAAGACTATGTGCCTAGATAATTTCCTTTTCAGAAAAGGAGCCTTTTTATCTTTAGTGAGTGACAAAACATCCTTTATGAAAGGTTTATAACTCAGCCATTTAAATTCGCTTCAGGCGGAAATTTGGCATGCAACTTCTCATCCTGGGAGCACAGTTTTTATTTTACTAAATTTTAGTGAAATTGGTTTGGCTGGTTTTTAGTCACAGGGAAGCCAAGGGGCTAGCTCCTCCCTCTATTTTCAGCTAGATAATGACAGAGCCTTAATTATATACCATCTCTCTGATGTCTCTCACAGCAGGCTGAGGTAACACAGAGCACGCCTGAATAAGCACACATGTGTCTGCATGTACACAACATGTGGGTGTACAAATACACATGGAAGGATCGGTGAGGAAGTTCCCTTTCATTCTGCCTCCAGTCGAGCTGGAGAACAAATCTACAGTTTCAGAGTCACAGAGTGATGCCCTTGT
Source organism: Panthera leo (assembly GCF_018350215.1). Taxonomy (NCBI): domain Eukaryota; kingdom Metazoa; phylum Chordata; class Mammalia; order Carnivora; family Felidae; genus Panthera; species Panthera leo. The sequence continues at coordinate 82,708,892 of NC_056684.1, read as the reverse complement.
ACTGCTCCCCAAGGAGCGGCTCATAGACAAGACAATTTCTCCCCTCTGGCAAGAGTATAAATTAGGAACATGAAAAAAAAAGAAAGAAAGAAAGAAAGAAAACTCTGAGCACCAAAAGAACTTTATCACAATACGTTCCACTGATTTGGGGAAAGCATTCAAAGAGGTTTTACCAGCCTCATCAATTTGTGAGGGGACAGGAGAAAACAAGTTCAGGAAACACCACAAAAATCAGCCTTGCATTTCAATTTGCCACCAAAATGATTATGAGAAGTTTCCTGACAAGTGTAAACTGACATGTCACATGAAAAAAAAAAAAAAAACAAAACAACAACAACAACACTAAACTAAACAGCAAAACCCCAAGCAGCCGCTGCCAGTTTCTGAGCACAAAACTCACGTGGCAGGAACGTAACTTTAATTGTAAAGCCTCCTCCCTCAGATCAGCGTATGTTAGGAAGAATTTTTAAAACAAACACAATATATATCCTGAGTGCTGAAATACCATAAATCAAGGTTAAGGGACAGGGTGGTTCTAACAAATACAGTGACAGGTTAAGATCAAGGGATACCTTGACATTCTCCTCAAAAAGGTCAATCTAACTGGTCTGCAATGTAAAAATGAAGAGCCTGCCATCATTGCCATGGTGAAAGGTCAGACACCAGCCGATTGGTGATAGAATTATCAAATTAACCAATCGATGTGTGTGAGTAATAGATGTAAGCAATCCTCTGGGAGGGCCACAGGGCAAATGCCAGCTCATCAATAACACGTTGCTGTGGACAGGAAGCTCCCTGCCTCAATCCCTGTCCCTTCCATTACCAGGAGGAGCCAAACCATGTCCAATGAATATCCTATTTACATATTACATTCTAAAAGGGATGAAAGGCCACTGCTTCAGATATTAGCCCTTCGCTGGAATCTTCCACAAATCTTTGTAGAATAATTACCATCCCGGGTAGGAAAAAGAATGAGCCCCTCCTCTCTTTGCATGACAGAAACATTCGCGTCCTCCTAAGTTAATAAAAAGAAGAAACCCTTCCTCTACCTGCTCATACCAGAATCAGGGCCAGACTCCATTAGTAAAAGAAAAAACTTACCTGTGAAAGTTACAGGTATATAAATCTCATGCTTGATTGTATGCCAACTTTCGCATTGTTTAAAAAAAAAAAAAATAAAGATGCACCTATTATCACAGCGACATTAAAATGTTTCAGAGGTATTATCACAGTGGGGGTGATAACAGTTCTCACTACTAATTAGGGATTTACTCTCCATCAATACGTGAGCGTAAGTCCTATTAATGTTAATGGGGTTACACATCTGTATTGAAGGCAACATAGATCCCTAAGCGAGTACGATTATCACTTTGCCTGTGAACATCTCTGAATGTTTGCATAGCACTTTGATTATAGGACTTTCTTGACATAGCCCCAAGAAAAACTCAAATTTCAGCCCAGCTGACCTATTTCCAGTCCGTTATAGCAACATACAACACATGGCTTACCTAATTTCAATAAAGCTGGGTGAAAAAAATTTTGGTCAACAACTTGGATATTTGGTTTACACAAACCATACATTTGGATATGTGCATATCTCTGCAGAGAGAATTAAAACACATGCACACACCGAGACGCATTTTCAGCCAGACATAGTAAAATGTGTAAATACTGGCAATGCTTTTGTCTGATAGATTAATATGCTTAGCCATTTACTCCCACAAGCAATGCTTATGGGTTTAAGAAGAATAAAGTATCATAGTGAAGAATAAAGTATTATTCTTACTAATAAAAGTGTGTTTATCATGTTTGTCCTCTGAAGATGAACAAGAATAACTCAGCATACTTAAGAAAGTTTAACAAATTTTGCACTTACGATGTCAGACCTGTACAACTATGGTAGCCAGTCACCACATTTGGCTACTTAAATCAATTAAAATGAAAGAAAACTTGTAAAATGGAATCCTTAAGTTGCATGAGCTACATTCCTAGTATTCCACAGCCACATATGGCTAGTGCATATGATACCATACAAGTAGAGAGGTTCCGTCATCCAGAAAATTCCACCGGACAACACTGTCTAGAGAATTTGCATGGTCTTGCCCCATGGAGAACTTGCATAGCCTAGTCTTGGATCCAGACACCTTGGCTCTACCCTTAACCCCTAATGAAATGCTGAATCAGTCTTATCCCTAAATCCCTCAGTAAACACCTTTCAATGTTTATCTCTTCAAGTAAATGCACCAAGAGGACTGGTTTTGGAAATATCAGAGAAATGGCTTTCCTATTTGTGGTAATTTTCATTTGCATTTTGGAGGATTTTTCCCACTAACTTTTTGCCAGGTCCCAGAAAACATCGTCCCCCTGAGGTTGCTGGAGTCTTACGCTTGAACTCACGGTAGGGTTGAGGAATCTGTGCTGAGGGTAAAAGATAGAAAAGTAGAGCAGACAAGGAGATGCTGTTACAGAAAAGAACTGCATTTACACTCTGTAGACTAGGGGTTCAGCTCTTTGGGTCAGCTCGGACTGGGCTCCCAGAACAAATGTACTTTAGGGTAGCCAGGACTCGCGCTGCTACCGGCAGCTGCACGTGAGGCTCTCTAGGAGGGGAACTTGCTCCTGGACATGAATTCATTCTCTGCCAGGTGCAGAAAGCAAATAAGGAGGTAAACAAATACAAAAAGACTTGATTTGCTCCAGCACAGTGCAGGGTGACGGAATGACTGTGTACGTTGTGCGTGTGCCACTGTGCCTCTCTTCCTGCCTTCAAAGGCTCCAAGTTCACGTGCATGCCCTTCCATTTTATCAGTATTAAAAATGACATGACAACCAACGAGGTCTGGTTGCAGAAGCTGTAAGTAAGCTGTCACCCTTCCCCAAAACTCCATGGAAATATGGAATATCTAACCATCTCTGAACAAGCTCAAGGTTCTAGATTAATGAACGGCATTAACAAGGCACTGATGTGAGGAAGTACAACCCACTTACAATGTCACTGTACACTGTTCAGTGGAAACTGAAGAAAAATTAACAGAGGCAATGATAAGGAAGGAAAAAAGGAAATATAACTGGGTTTTAGATAGTAATTTCAAATGGCATAAAAATGTTTAGCAATTTTCTCTCCAAGTGTCATAAGGTAATTATTTAGTAATATAAAATAGAAGAGCTATGAAAAATTGATCAGGCAAATAATGGGTTCAAAATTTATAGGCAACCTGTCTCCATATTTAATATGAGATTGTTTACCTGTCCATGAAACAAATGTATACAGGGTAAGTCACTGTTGTCAGTGATGCTCAGACACAAAATCTATAAGCCCCTATTACTCTGACTTTGCCCATAAAGAGAACTTTTTTCTGTAATGGAAAAGATCCTACTTTGTGAATATGGCAAAACCAAACCCAAGAGCAACCAAAGAGCTCACAATATTCCAGTGAGAACAATGCGTTTCTAATTAAAACTATCCCCCTCCAGCCCTCTCCCGCCCCCTCGCCCCCTGCAACCTCTGGCTACAACATTCCCAAAACCTACCAAGAACTTGAGATTTGAGCAGATGAAAAATCAATAAAAAGCAGATCAACAATGCTGAGGTATTGAATTGGACCTACATGTTCTGTTTGAATCTCTGACTCATAAAACAGTATTACAAAACAAGCATGTACCGCTCAGCAGGAAACTCGACAATCTAATCATCTCCCCTATTCTGAGGCTAGCCAATTTATAATATGTTCTGGAGGTTACCCTTCTTGCACTTGAAACAGCAACATTCATATCTGCCAAGATGTAGCACAAAATATTGTGTTTCCACTAAAAGAAAAAATTAATAAGGAGTTATAAAAGGTTTTATTTAAGCACAACCAATTTGAGTAATCATGAACCATATTTGTTAAGTATTAAAATATAAGTGGGCATTCTTTTAAAGTGAAGGAGTAGAAGTTATATTTTATTAGCAAGGCTTTTGCTGATGCATTTTTTTCTCCATTATTGGAATGCATGGTTTTACTGAATGGTTTTACTGTTTTTTTTTTAAATAAAAGATATAACACTTTCTATACCGACATGGTCTTTGCTTTCAATGAGATCAATCTTCGCTACAGGATTCTATCAAAATTCCTTCTCATATGGGCATATTCCTGTATTTAGTACCATAGTTACTGTTTGTTGTGTGTCAGCATCAAGACTGAGGTCATGTCCTATAAGACAGTCGTTCCAAAAGAGAAATTGCATGTAGGTTATGCATAATCAGTCTGTTAATTTTAAATTTAATTCCACTAAAAATCAAATAAATTAAATTCAATCCTAGACCACTTCTTTAATGCACATCAAACACCTATGAAAGAGAAATAGAACATAATGCTCGGGTGGGGAGTGCCCAAGATGACAGCATAGAAAGATCCTGAATTCACCCCCTCCCATGTACACTGAATCTACACTTAATTTGGAACAATTCCTTCTGAAAAAGACCTGAAAACCAGCTGAACAGCTTTTCCACAATAAAGGAGAAAAGGGTCACACTGAGATGGGTAGGAGAGGCAGAGATTTGTCTTGCCAAAAGCCCAATCCCATGCAATGACCTACAACCAGGAGGGATCTCACAAAGCAGGAGCTTCTTCCTGAGGAGCGAGGAGTTTGTACCGCACAGCAGGCACCCCAACCCTTGGGACTTGAACCAGAGAGTCCTCAAAATATGTACTTTGAAAAACAATGGGGTTTACATCCTGGGGACCCAAAGGGCTAAAGGAAAACAAGAGACTGTTCTTAAAGGGTTTGTGTGCAGACTTACCCACTCCAGGGCCAAAGTAGCAGTTTGAAACGTGCCTAGACTACTTGTGAAGGAGATTCATTGGCTAATCTTAAAGCCTCTGCCAGAAGGGTAGGGGCCTTCTGGAACTCTCTGGGACGAAGACATTGGTCTTCCCTTTTGCATCCCTTTTGCACTTTCCCTTTGCCTTCCTAGCACTGACAGGCATTCACGGTTTCTATAGTCTCCTGTTGCCTGGCTAAAACCAGCAAATGTGGCCTTGTCCCTGTGTTCCCTTGCTGCTCTGCTAAAGCTAGTGGGTGTGTGTGGTTCTTGTGCTCTCCCATTGCCCCGTTAAAGCCAATATACACTCACCACCCCAGCACTCTCCAGCTGCCTTGCTAAAGCCAGTGGGTGCATGCAGACAACAAACTCTCTTTTTATCACCTGGTTCTGGTGGTTTGAGGGCTTTGCCTTCTAAAGTCCCATGAAACTGTAACAATCACAGAGACAATTCTTGGCAGGATACCACCCCCAGGGCACTGTACAGACAGCAAACTGAAACACACTCCCGGTCTTCCAATGAAAAGGCCTATTTACTTGTCTGGAGCTTCAGTCTGAGGAGATAGGATTCAGGTTTGCCCCACATCTAGAGCCTTCAGAGGTAATCTCAGGGAACAGAGGCTGGGGGGTACCTTCTTGGTGTTCTTCCTAGGCAATGCAACAGCTCACCAGGACATTCCAGAAAGGAGTTTATACACGTATCTGGAGCCCTGGATTTTTGCAAATGTCACACAGGAGACACCTCCAGATCTCCTGGTCTGAAGTCAACAGGGTTTACAATTGTGGTCCCATAGGACTATTTATACTGGAATCCTTTAAAAGCTGTGACCTGAGGGTCTGGCTTCCAGTCAGCCTGAAATTAGGTGCTGATTGAGATCCCTCCCTTTGGAATACTGATAGGTCTTGGCACATCCTCAACACTGGCACCTATAAAGAATAAATCAGGCTGCTTAGACAATCACAAATGTTCGAGAGACAATCAAGAGCTAGGGCAAGGTTGAATTACAAAGTTAATCTCTGACACAACATCACTCTCTCAAGATGCGGAGAGGTAGCTGGCTCATCTAACAACTAGAAGTAAATACAAAGAGTCAAGTAAAAGTGAGGCAACAGAGGAATATGTTCCAAAAGAAAGAGCAAGATAAAACCTGAGGAAGAAAACCTTAATAAAACAGAGACAAGTAACTTAGGGTTTAAAGTAATGACCATAATAATGCTCAATGAACTTTATTTTCTATTAAAAAAATTCTTTTTCAACGTTTATTTATTATTGAGAGACAGAGAGAGACAGAGCATGAGCATGGGAGGGGCAGAGAGAAGAGGAGACACAGAATCTGAAGCAGGATGCAGGCTCTGAGTTGTTAGCACAGAGCCTGATGCGGGGCTCGAACTCACAAACTGCGAGATCATGACCTGAGCTGAAGTAGGGCGCTTAACTGACTGAGTCACCCAGGCTCCCCCATGCTCACTGAACTTGAGAAGAATGAACACAGAATTTCAACAAAGAGACAGAACATATTTTTAAAAATACCAAAAAGAAGTCACAGAGCTAAAGAATACAATGACTTGACTAAAAAATACATAGAGGGGCTCAGTATCTGACCAAATGAAGCAGAAGAAAAGGTTACGGAGCTTGAAGACAGGGCAGTGAACTCATCTAAACAGAATACAATAATAAAAAAAATTTTTAAAAAATGAGAAAATAAAGATAGCTTAAGAGACTTGTAAGACAACATCAAGTGGAATAATATTCACATTATAAGGGTCCCAGAGAGAGAAAGAGAAAGGGGCAGAAAGCTTATTTGAGGAAATAATGGCTGAAAACTTCTCTAATCTGAGGAAAGAAATAGACATCTAGACTCCAGAAACCCATAGAGACTCAAATAAGATGAACCCAAAGAAATCCTCACCAAGACACATTATAATGAAAATGCCAACAGTTAAAGAATCTTAAAAGCAAGAGAAAAATAATTTATGTACAAGTGAGCTCCCATAAGACTTTTCACAGATTTTGCAGCAGAAACTTTGTAGGCCTTCTGAAAGTGAAACACATCCAAATATAAACCTGGAAAGGTTTATAATTCCAAATCGAAAGAGAAATAATGAGTTTTCCAGACAAGCAAAAGTTAAAGCATCACCACTAAACTGGCCTTATAAGATATGCTAAAGAACTTTAAGTTGAATAGGAAGGGTACTAGCTAGTACAAAGAAAACATACACAAGTATAAATCTCATCTGTAAAGGCAAATATATGTAAAGGTAGTAGATTAATCACTTATAAAGGCTAATATAAGGGTTAAAATATAAAAGTAATAAATGACTACAAAAATTACTTACGGGACACACAAAATATAAAGATATAAAATGTGACAACAAAAATATAACATGGGGGAGGTAAGTACAAATGTAGAGGCATCCAAATTGGAAAGGAAGAAGTAAAAATGTCACTATTTGCAGATGACCTGGTTTTATATACATATAAAACCTCTAAAGATTTTGCCCCAAAACTGTTACACCTAATAAACAAATTCAGTGAAGTTGCAGGATACAAAATCAATATACAAAAATATGTTGCATTTCCATACATTAAAAATGAACTATCTACTATCCTATTTATGATACCTAAAATCTACTACCCTATTCTATCCCTATCAAAATCCCAGCAACGTTTTTCACAGAAGTGAAACAAACAATTCTAAAATTTGTATGGAATCACAGAAGACCCCAAATGGTCAAAGCAATTTTGAGAAAGAAAAACAAAGCAGCGGCATCATCACACTCTCTGATTTCAAACTGTATTACAGAGCTACAGTCATCAACACTGGATGGTTTTGACATAAAAACAGACACAAGGAGCGTTGGAAAAGAAAAGATCCCAGGCATAAACCTATGCATATAAGGCCAATTAAATTAGGACAAAGGAAGCAGAAAGTCTGTTCTGTAAATGGTGCTGGGAAGGCTGACTAGGCACGTGCGAAAGAATGAAACTAGACTACTATGTTACACACGCACAAAAATTAACTCAAAATGGATTTGAGAATTGAATCTAAGACCCAAAATTGTAAAAGTCCATGAAGAAAATATAGGTGATGAGCTCCTTGATATCAGTATTGGCAATGCTTTTTTTAGCCCTAACTCCAAGAGCAAAAGCAAAAAAGCCAAAAATAAACAAATGGGACTGCATCAAATTAAAAAGCTTCTTCACACAGAGCAAACTATCAATAAAATGAAAAGGCAATCTACTAAATGGGAGAATATATTTTCAAATCATGTATCTGACATATTAATATCCAAAATATGTAAAGAACTTATCCAACTCAACAGCAAAAAATCCAAAAATCCAAAAAATCTGATAAAAAATGGGCTGAGGATTTGAGCAGACATTTTTCAAAGAGGACAGACAGATGGCCAGCAGACACATTGAAAGATGTTTAACATCAGTAATCATCAGAGGAATGCAAATCAAAATCATAATGAGATATCATCTCAGTATCTGTTAGATAGATAATTATCAGTGAGACAAGAAATAACAAGTGTTGGCCAGGAGGCAGAGAAAAGAGAACCCTTGTACACTGTTGGTGGGAATGTAAATTGGTATAGCCACTGTGGAAAATAGTATGGAGGCTCCTCAAAAAATTAAAAATAGAGCTACCACATGATCCTGCAACTCCACTAATAGGTATTTACCCAAAGAAAATGAAAACACTACTTTGAAAAAATATATGCACCCCTATGTTCATTGGAGCATCATTTACAATAGTCAAGATATGGAAACAGCATAATGAATGAATGGGTAAGATGTGACACACACACACTACACACACACACACACACACACACACACACACACACACGAGAATACTACTCAGCGATAAAAAAGAAGGAAATCTTACCATTTGCAACAACATGGATGGACCAGCTTAAGGATATTATGCTAAGTGAAACATGTCAAACAGAAAGACAAATACCATACAATTTCACTTACAGGTAGAATCTAAAAAACAAAATAAATTAACAAATAACACCAAAAAACCCCTCATAAAATACAGAGAACATAGTGGTGATTACTGAAGAAAATGGAATGAGGGATTGGGAGAAACATGTGAAGGGGGCCAAGAGGTACAAACTTTCAATTATAAAATAAATAACTCACGGGGACATAATATGCAGCATGGAGACTTCAGTCAATAATATTGTAGTGCATACTTGAAAGTTGCCAAGAGGACAAATCCTGAAAGTTTCTCATCATAAGGAAAAAAAAAAAAATTGTAACTGTGTATGGTGACGGAAAATAGACTTACTGTGATCATTCTGTAGTGTATACAAGTATCAAACCATTATTTTGTACACCCAAAAATAATGTACTGTAATATGACAATTATACAAAAACTCTCCTTGACACGATATCACAACGCTATTGAAAGGCACGTTTAGCAGTTATACTGTCACCTTCGAAGCAGATTAAGAGCTTACTACTGTAGTGATCAGGCAGAATGGGTGCAATTTTTAGCTTGTCTGCTTTGTAATATGAGCATCTTTTAAAAGAACAAGCAAAATCACTGCCCATATTCACACTTACTGCACATGCTGGTGTTTTACACTTTCATACGGAGCCTCAATATGGAAAGCAGTCCTCCAACGCATATAGTACCAATGGGTGAGAATGTAAACTAAAACCCAACACATTCCTCCAGTTCTGCCAGCTCCAGGCACACCTACAACTGTGCCAGAGAGACAGCAGGGAAGCTCTCCACTTGGCTTTCCAGCCCAGGGTGACATCCAATATACAGGCAAAAAAGGGAATAAACATTCCCATCTATAGGACAAACAGCCCTGTTTAGTAAAACCCCGTAAAGTCCTGAGGCAATTCTAGGCATGTGATGACCCCATTCAAGAAAATGTCATCTATATTTTTTCATGTATCTGACAAATCAATATCTCTTACCTGATCTATGTGTTCATTTTGAGCTGCCTTGGTCTCTAAAGCCAGATTTTGAGGAATTTGCTAGGAACTGAACAGCCTCCCTCTGAGACTAATCTGGAGGCACCAGTGTAGCGTCTTCGTGTCAGATCTACGCTGTGCTTGGAAATGGAGACTTTCAGACGGTGTGTGATGTGGTGGGGGATGAGAGGGTGTGACAAGCGACACAGAAAGAAAAAGAATGACAATGTGAGCATTGGTCACTCCTCTGAGGTTTTCCAATAGCTGTGATCCAATAATATTCCAAGCCACACAATGGGCACTGCTAATCTAAAAGCTCAAGTGAGTGTTGGCAGGCAGAATTCTGAGCAAAGTTTAAGATACAGTCATATAATTTACTTCTTAGGTGTATTTGTGTAATGAAGCAAATGACGGATGGGATTTTGAGCAAGGGACTCTGAATTGGGAATAAGAGGTCTACATTATCTGGGGTGCCTGGGTGGCTCAGTTGGTTAAGCGTCCGACGTCAGCTCAGGTCATGATCTCACAGTTTGTGGGTTCGAGTGCCACGTCAGGCTCTGTGCTGACAACCCAGAGCATGAAGCCTGCGTCAGATTCTGTGTCTCCCTCTCTCTCTGCCCCACCCCACTCGTGCTCTATCTCTGTCTTTCAAAAGTAAATAAGCATTTTTTACTTATTTTTTAAAAATTTTATTTATTTATTTTTGAGAGAGAGAGAGAGAGAGAGAGAGAAGCATAGCATGAGCAGGGGAGGGGGAGACAGAGAGAGAGAGACACACAGAATCCGAAGCAGGCTCCAGGCTCTGAACTGTTTGTTAGCACAGAGCCCGATGCAGGGCTCGAACTCCAAACTGCAAGACCATGACCTGAGCTGAAGTCAGACGCTCAACTGACTGAGCCACCCAGGCACCTCAAAAGTAAATAAACATTTTTAAAAACTTTAAGAAAAAAAAGAGATTTATATTATCATCCTAGTCCTGGATTTCCTCCTAACGTAATTCCTCCTCAGGTCCCACCCAAACTCTTCCCTCCGTGGCCTCTAGTATTGGAGTAAACCATGACCCAGTCCTGTGCCTTTGCTCATCTCTCTTGGGTGTTCCCATCCATTTCCGTGGTTTTGAATCTCCTCTTGACATGGGTCTCTCTTAAATGTATCTCTCCAGACCACAATGTTCCTCTAACCTCCAGACTCAAATATCTCACTGCCTTTTTGATATGTGCATTTGGATGTCTTAAGTCCTCTCAGACTTAACATATTCCAAAAGGCTCTTTTTAAAAATAAACTTTATTTTTATTTATTTATTTTTAAAATGTTTATTTTTGAGAGAGACAGAGACAGGGTGCAAGCTGGGTAGGGGCACAGAGAGAGACACACACAGAATCCAAAACAGGCTCCAGGCTCTCAACTGTCAGCCCAGGGCCCGACACGAGCCTCGAACTCACAAACTGTGAGATCATGACCTGAGCTGAAAAGTCAGCTGAAAAGTTAAATGACTGAGCCACCTAACTGCCCCTAAAATAGACTTTATTTTTAGAACAAATTTTAGGTTCCCCAAAAATGGAGAGGAAAGGATGGACGTTTCCCATATGTCCCCTATCCCCATATGTGTGTAGCGTCTCCCATCAGTATCCCTCACCAGAGTGGGTCATTTGTTTTAACTGATACACTGACATCATAATCACCCAAAGCCCATGGCTTACCTCAGAGCTCACTCTTGGTTTTGTATATTGCATAGGACAAATGTAGAATGTCACGTATCTCCCATTATAGTGTCATGTGGATTATTTCCACTGCCTTAAAAATCCTGTGTTCCACCGATGCATCTTTACTCCCACCACCTCAACCACTGGCACCACTGATCTTTTTATTGTCTCTGCAGTTTTGTTTTTTCTAGAAAGTCATATAGTTGGAATCAAAGCAATGTAGCCTTCTCAAGTTGGCTTCTTGCGCTAATAATATGGATTTAAGACTCCTCCATGTCTTGTCATAGCTTCACAGGTCATTTCTTTTTGGCCCTAAATAATATTCTATTGTCTGGATGTACCACAGGTTTATTTATCCATTCACCTACAGAAGATCACCTTGGTTGCTTCCAGGTTTGGGCAATTATGAATAAACATCCCTGTGTAGGTTTTTGTGTGAACATAATCTTTAATTTCATTTGGGTAAATACTAATGAGTGTGATGTCTGGATTGTTTGGTACGGGTATGTTTAGTTTTGTGAGGAGACAGACCAAACTCTCTCTCAAAGTGGCTGTCACATGGCCTTTCGGACCTCTGTAACTGCAAAGCTGCCCTCCTCCTTCTCTTCCTCCCCCACGTAGTGAATAGAACCACCGTTTGCCCAGCAATTCAAGGTTAGAAGCCAGTTTCAGCTCTCTTCTCTTGCCCTCCCAAATAGGCAAATGACCAACAACTAGTATTAATCTTACTTGTCAAGTTCATCTTGAAACATTTCTCTTTTTACTATACCCGCTGCCCTGCCCTACTTCCGCTCACCATTTTCTCTCTTGGGGATGCCCACAAGAGCCTCCTAACCCCTTTCTTTGTACTCCCCTCACCCCTTTCTCCTGTGTAACCAGCTCTCATGGCAAACAAAAGAATGATGTTCCTAAAACATAAACTGGAGAGTGCTGCCCTACTTTAGTACACTTTCAGGGCTCTACGTCATGCTTAACATAAAACCCAAAGACATGTTGGCCCAGTAAAGCCCTTAGTGATCCCCCTCCTTCTCTAAATGTATCTTGGGCCACCACCTTGCTTGTCCACTTGCCTACAGTCATGTTCATTTCCCTTCAGTTTCCCCAACCTTCAGGTATCTCTTGACCTTGAGGCTATTTTTTGTGCTGTTTTCTCTCTTGCAATCCACTTTCCCTACCCTGGTGTTTTCTGTGCCTTCTAACCCTTTAGTTCTCTACATAAATGTCATTTTTGCAGAGGAGGTAACCTTATCTAGAGAAGTTTCCCTTTTGAGCCCCTATCTCAGCCCCTTCTTACCTTCCTAGCTAGCACTGACACAGCGTATCACCTTGTTGTGTGCATGTGTGCACACACAGGTGTATGTGTTATCTGCTTCTCCTAGAACGTAAGCCCAGTCAGGACAGAGACGGTTTCTTGTTTGCCACTGAATCACCACCAGTTAGCGTGGTGCCTGGTATGCAGCAGACACTGGACATGGCATGCCAAATGAATGAATCCTGCCTAGCATCCCGGCTCTCGTCTTTCAAAGGCAGATACAATCCTCATCCTACCACTTTCCAAAGATTATTGGTGAAATAAAATGGAAGGGCTTTTTGTAACAGATTCCTGATTGTTTTGGATCTAGTGATAGATATGCTTCTCAACTCTAGTCAAAAAAATAGTATTTATTCTGTTCTAGTGCCATTTTATTTTTCTCTGTTCTTTAAACGTTTCATGGGGCGCCTGGGTGGCTCAGTCGGTTAAGCGTCTGACTTCAGCTCAGGTCACGATCTCGCGGTCCGTGAGTTCGAGCCCCGCGTCGGGCTCTGGGTTGATGGCTCAGAGCCTGGAGCCTGCTTCCGATTCTGTGTCTCCCTCTCTCTCTGGCCCTCCCCCGTTCATGCTCTGTCTCTCTCTGTCTCAAAAATAAATAAATGTTAAAAAAAAAATCTAAACGTTTCATGAAAAAATGACCTGTATTTTATATTTCCACTTGTTTTCATCTATTTTCTCCTTAAATACTTATGCTTTGCATTTACTCCCCCCCCCCCCCCCCCATTCTAGATACCTACTGTTCTGCAACTGGTGACCAACAAAATTAAACTTAAATTCCGGGACTAGTTTTCTTGCTTTTCATCTTTTTCACCATCTTGGTAGCACTGAGTCTCTTGACCATCCATACCTTTTCTACCCATGATTGGGTTTCTTCTTTGCAGCTCCCTCCTTGACCCCTGTCTAGTTCTCTGGAGATCTTCTCTTTTTGCCTCCACACCTTCTTCTCTAGTGGGGTCTCCTTGGTTTCTCTGCTGCTGCCTTGTTAGCTATGGCAGCCCCCTGACTATCTCACCAGTCTCCCTCCATGCACTTGACATCTCAGTCCGCACCTCTAGCTTCTACCCTGTCTACAGGGCTTGGCTCATACTTTAAAATGCCTCGATAGCCCTGTCTCCCAGAGAGCTTGGGGTATCTTAATCTCACCGTCCCTACATAAATGGACCATCTCACACTCCAAATGAGGACTTCCTTCTTATTTTCCTATGAGATCATACTTGCAACAAAGTTATAATAGCAACACAACCCTCCCATCTATGCAAGCTGGACGCCATCACTTTCTTGTGAACTCCCTCCCATCCCTTACTTTTCCAAGTTCTTATGGCTATTTCCACCTCCTCCTTTCCAGGCCGCAGCCTCTCTGCTCTAAGAAATAGCAACCACTCTTAATTGGGCTTTATTCTTTCTCCTCTGATCCACCACAACATGACTGCCAGGTTAATATTCTGGAAGCCCAGCTCCTATCACATGTCTCCTCAGAGATCTCCACTGCCTCACTGCGTAATAATTTTTCACTCTCCACGCTGACAGCGGGCACCAACACAAGAGTCCCAGTCTCTTTTTCACCACCGTCTAACCCGCTACTCCACACACAGGCCAAGCCTCACTTAAATGTTACTTCCTAGACATAACATTCTTATTTCTCTGTTTGGCTTAAATTTGTTCACCCCTGAAATATCCTCCTTTGTTACCTCAGCCAGCAAAAGCTCTTCCTGCCCAGCTGTCACGGTTCCTCCGGAAGCGCTGCCTTCTTCCTTTAGTGGCCACCTCAACTACATACACGTTCTCTCTTCTCTGATACACACGGCACCTGGACTGGACCCTTCTTGTGCTATTTTTCTGGTTTTCCTTTGTGTTTGAATTATTGTTCTTTCTCGTGGGTAACCTGAAAAACTCAGCTTCAAAACTCCTGTATCACTTAACAGTGTCTTATATATAGTGAATGCTTAATAAATATATACCTTTGGAACCAAATCCATTCACTCAACAAACATATACTTGCAGACCCAGGAGATACAACAATACAGGAGAACAGGTTAGCCTCAGATCTCGTTGGAGAGAGATGGACAATTAACAAACATCAAAAATCAAATAATTATGTAATCTGTCACAGGCCAATAAACGCTGTAGAAACCAAAGTAGCAAACAGGTGATGGGAAATTCTGGGAATACAGGAAACTCCTTTGTTTTGGGGTAATTAGGAAAGATCTTTGATGATAGGACATTTGAACAGAGACCTGTACGAAGTAAGGGTACCAGATATATAGCTTTCCAGAAAAGGGGATTCCACAAAGTAGAAATGTCAAGTACGAAGACCTTCAGTAACTTAGGAGCATGCTGGGCAGTTTAAGGACACAGCCTGATTTGTGGGAAGTGCCATCAGAGTGGTACTAGGAACAGATGATGTAGACATAATTAAGTATGAAAGATAAATGCCACTGTATCAGAGATTACTATTCAATACTCCACGGCTAACTCAGAAGCATTGTTCTGAAGCTAAAGATATTTAGAAACTAAACTTCTTCAGTTCTTTTAGTACAAGTTCCTCCCCACCAAGTTTAATGTGGAATTTTAAACAGGAAATTACTTAGCGCTCATGTTTTCCACAGAAGGCTTGCTTTGCTAGCTGTAAAATGCAAAATAGATGTTCCTTGCTTCTGGTCAAGCTGTTTTCTAAATAGCCAAAGAGGTGATGACAAAAAAAAGTGTAATTCGGTAATAGGATATCTTAGATGAAATTCTCAGTTCACTCATATTTTAAGTCTTTTAAAAAATGACTATAATTTGCTCTAGCAAAGATATTTAAATATTTCCCTCTAGCCACTTGTAAATCTCATTTCTAATCTCGAAGCTCCTGTAATCAAGTCCTTGATAGTTTAAATAAAGCCTCCATTTGGGATTAAACTGCTATTGATATACATACTTATTTCTGATTTTATGTGATATATGAGTGAGTATGTCTGAAATGCTTATCAAATAATCATAATTAAAATGTATAATTTCAGAAAGATGATCCACTAATTTTAACTATTATGTCTGGGACTGGGTTAAGGGAATGAAGAAATATGAAACAAAAATTCAAGTGGGCAATTATATTAAAAAATAATATATGTTATGTGCACTAAGAAAAAAAATCAGCACCCTTACAATTGATGGTGGGGTGGGGGAGGTAAATTTATTCTATAGTTTCTTTGGCCCAGAATTCTAGAAAATTCTGCTATAATGAACAAATGGAACCTTCTCCTCCTTCCTCAGATGTAAGATATTTTTCAATGTGTACCAATTATTTTAGACTCCTCTTAGGTAATATTGGGGAGAGTTTGACTTTTCTTCACCTCTTCAAATTTAACCACTGGAATAAACACCTCAAAGCACACTGAGGATTCATCTGAGAGCATAAACAAACCAAGCATGAAGCCTCCCAATAGGAGGCCAAAGTAGCTTGAAAATTGCTGAACAGTATCAGGAAAGTGATATTTTTTGTCTCTATTCCTTTTAGTGAAATGTCTGAGTTTGGTCCGGATTGATGAGGTAACTAATACCTTGAAAGTTTAAAGGTTAGGTGAAGAAAAATTATACTGTAAAAGTGAGAATCTAGAGGCCCATCGGAGTAGGAGCCACGTCTGCTGAAAATCTGCCGGGCTTCTGAGCATGCTGGGACACAGGCGTATGGGCTGCGAGAAAGTACTCTGACCAAGTTGGTTGACTAGTCCACTTACAACGTGTAGTCAAGCAAGACTACCTGAGAGATTCAGAACGGAAAACCTGAGAGACAATTATTTTTCCTTTATATTACAGAATGGGCACAGCAGCGCAGTGAGGTTTAGGGAATCGAGAGCCTCATGTTATAACCAAATTCAGTCTCCTTGCTGTTAGCCCAGCACTGCCACTGCTTAAATAAGTGACGGGACTACCTATCTGATGACACCATGTTAGCTTCTGTGGTAATTTAGTAACAGCACTTTCTGCAAGTCTTAGTGGTAGCATAGTGGTAACGAAGAGAGTAAGGCATGCCTGGGGGTTAGTTAGGTGAGGAAAAATTAAGACAAAGCTGAAGGATGCTGGGAGGAAGGGACAGTTTCCCAAGGAAGAATTTGAGGACAATGGGAAACCATTCAACTTCTATTTTCCTCCATGAATTGCATCTATACCAGAGCAGCAGTTGGGTTACATATGCCTTTTGTGAGAATTAGAAAAGTATGTTCCTCACTCAAGTAAAAGATGTTAACATTATTATATGTTGTATGACTTGGAGAACCGTACAGTGAGGTCTGGTTGCTCTGCCTGGGGTTGCTTTCCAGAGCCCAAATGAGGCCTCTGTTCCAGCTGCCTCTACCAGTGTCCTGCTTGACACCATTCCCTGCTTATAAACAGAACACAGGACACATAGGCTGCCACCAGCACTCATCCACTAGGACTCCTTAGGTTCAGTAAACAACCTGAATGCCCACACGTGACGACCCTCCCGGGGGCAGAAAAAACAGAGTTGAGAACAAAGAGAAATCCAAGTGTGCTTTATGGCTTTAGAGAAATTCTAGTATGGAGAGACCCAAGGCTGAGAAGATTGTGTGAGAAAATTCAAACTGAAAGAGAAATGATCTGTGTTGACCTACCATAGATTTCAATTTTCATGTGAAAAAACAAATTTAGAAAATTGAGCATCTTTAACTTTCAAAAGTACTACCTTTAAAAATTTGTTGATTAGGAGAAAAGAAAACAAACTTCACTTCCACATGCTAATATAAAGCATAAAAAACACAATTACCGCATCTCAAAATGGTGAAGGGTTGGGGGGGGGAGGAGACTGACAAATCAGAGGTCTGAATTTTGCTGAGATTATGTAGATCGAAAGTTTTCACAAGTTTACTTTAGGCCATGAATATCGGTGGCTATGTTTGTGATGGGATGGGTTCCGAGCAATCTTCCTGGTGATTACTCAAGTGTGGAGCATAAATTATTACCCCAGGCAAGCACCGACTTAAATGAAGTAGTTTTCTGAAAGTAGAATGTGATTAAACTATGCATTTCATTCAAAACATCTCCTGTTTAGCCAATCTCTGTTGCTCCTGGTGTCTCATCTTCAGGAAGATGGATTCTTGGTGATAATTTGGAATGCTGCAGAATTTTACTCAAAGATGAGGGCTAAGCACATGAGGAATCCTAAGAGATTCTTATTACCATCCCAGCAAGGAAAAGCTGTCTATCCATGAGAGAACTGGCCTGAATCTCTGGATTTTATTTTACAGTTGCACATTTATAATTATTTGCCTCTCCAATGGAACTATTTACTAACCCTATAAATGAATCAGTTCTGTTTACCAAAAGCAGAGTTTCCAATCTTATATTAAACAGTTATGTCCTTTTAATAAAGATCATGCACACTCCAGGTGAATGGAGTTAGTTTTTCCCCCTGTGCTCCATCAGGGCATCGATGAAATGAAGTCTGCGAGTGGTCCAATGTAGGCAAAATGTCTCTTGCCTTGATGTGTTCTGCTCTACAATTTAACAGTCCTGGACTGCATTTATTTCTCTCAATGATAACCATATACCAGGCCAGCAGTTCAGTAAAGATCTCTGGAGTGAGGCTCTTTTCATCGGTCTAAACTATTTTGCTAATGGTGTCCCCTTCCACTAACAATGGTTTACTGACCAGGTAGTTTAACCCAGGGAAAAGGTGAAAGTGATCTGGGTGACGGCTTTGAAATCCAAATCCCCTAAGTATTACCCATTTCCCCACATATTCATAAATGAGTGAAATTAATTTTTATAAGAGCATTTGTGTGAGGATCCCCTAGGCCTGTGTTATCATTCTTACACAGCCTTATGGGTTATCTTTATCTTTAGGTCAGGCGTTTGGCCACCACCCAGTGTTTCTTGTCAGTCAAATTCTGTAAAACACACCATGGGAAGAAGAGAATCAATCAGTACCTCCCGCTTTCCATGAGGTAATGTTCCAAAGGAGGAGAAGGGACCAGGCAAATATAGATTGCCATTTGTTCACCAAATATTTAGTGACTGCTAACTGTGGTCTAACTACTAGATTAGACACTAATCTAGTCTGTGGGAAGAGACGATGTTGCCCCACCACTCCCCAGTGTTTATTAACCACTTCTCAGTTTTCCTCACCTCCGTCACTAATCATAGCTGTAACCAGGCCATCCACTTTCCCATATTCCTTCCTTACTTTATTTTTCTCCATAGAATTTATTGCCGTCCAACATACCATATGATCCCTTTATTTATTTTTTCAGAGAGAGAGAGAGAGAGAGAGAGAGAGAGAGAGAGAGAAGGGAAGGGGCAGAGAGAGAGGGAGACAGAGAATCCCAAGCACAGAGCCCAACATGGGGCTCGAGCTCACAAACTGAGATCATGACCTGAGCCAAAATCAAGAGTTGGATGCTTAACCAGCCGGGCCACCCAGGTGCCCCCCGCCTTATTTATTTTATTTGATGTCTAACACCCCTTACCAAAATGTAAGTTCCATGAAGGCAGAACTTGTTTGTTGTGTTCATCCCTGCACCTCTAGAAACTAGAAACAGTACCTGGCATACAGTAGGCACTTAATAGATATTTACTGAGTGAACATCTACCATGGAATTCCTTAGTGGAATTTGGAAGCATGTATAAAGCTACAGAAACATGCAACCTTATTAAAGGGCTAACTATTGGGGGAAAGCCATGGGGGAAGCATTTCTGGTAGGAATATGCTTGCAAAGCTGTCACCATGTAGGAGGAGGTCAGTCACAGCTGACTTTTGATGGAGAAGAGGAACATATTCACATAGGGGGGAAGCTGTTCAAGACAGGCACTTGGTTCATTTGGTGGCTTGGTGACAGGGAAGCATGTGAGGTGACAACCAGTTCCCACTAGCAGTTTCATAATCCTGTAGAAGCTACGTAAGCCCTGTGGCACGCATGTTCACCTGATACCATGAGCCCTCATCATTTACCATTACGTTAAGTGTCTGCTGTGTGGAGGGCATTCTGTGTGCTGGTGTGAGAGTCTCACTGACTTCACCTTTAGAACTTGATGAAACCCAGGTCCCTGCTCATTCACTACGCTGTGGGAGAGGTCAGCTGAAGTCAGTGGTTCTTTCGCTCTGTTCACCTCTTCCATTCTTTCTCTTTCTCCCTTTCTCCCTTTCTTTCTTCCTTCCTCCCTTTTCTTTCTTTCTTTCTTTCTTTCTTTCTTTCTTTCTTTCTCTCTCTCTCTCTCTCTCTCTCTCTCTCTCTCTCTCTCTCTTTCTGAGAGTGAGATGGAGACAGTGTGAGCAGGAGAGAGCCAGAGATAGAGGGAGAGAGAATCCCAAGCAGGTTCTGCACTGTCAGCACAGAGCCCAACGCAGGGCTCAAACCTATGAAACTGTGAGATCATGACCTGAGCCAAAACCAAGAGTCAGATACTCAACTGATGGGCCACCCAGGAATCCCTGTTTACTTGTTTCTAAATTATACCAAAGCTTCATAAAATTTGCATAGTTTAATATTCTATTTTAGCCAAGATTGGTCATTTATCCACCAACTTGTTGTTATTAAAATATAAAAGCAAGCCCATATAGTTAACAAATACCCTTACAGGGCAAATTTCTCTGTCTTAGGTCCTCCTTTGCCTTCCACAACTAGATCACAAAACAAGTGTTTTCACCTTGCCCTGTATTTTTTCCTTAAAAAATAAAGAATGTGTGACCACTTTCTTTTAAAATGATATGCATATTTATTTTTTTAATTTTTCTCAACATTTGTTTATTTTTGAAAGACAGAGACAGAGTGTGAACAGGGGAGGGTCAAAGAGAGAGGGAGGCACAGAATCCCAAGCAGGCTCCAGGCTCCGAGCTGTCAGCAGAGAGCCTGAGGCGGGACTTGAACCCATGAACTGTGAGATCATGACCTGAGCCGAAGCTGGATGTTTAACCAACCAAGCCACACAGGTGCCCCATGATACGCATATTTGTGAAAATGTTTTAATTTCACTACATAATTGTTGCATTTAAAACTTTTCAACTAATACCAGAACAATTCTTTAGTTCCAACTGAGCACGAGAAACAGAAAGCGGAGGGAAGACAAACTGCTGAGACAAAGTGGAGAGAGTAAAGGGGAGACAGTGTGAGAGGCATGAGTGACGAGGGGTCTGCAGGGAACAAGGGGCCAGGAGAGAGACACGTGGACGAAGAGCTCGAGGTAGAAGAGAAGGGAAAGGAGGCTTCGAAGCAAGGGGCAGGTGGAATGTTCTCTGTGCGTCAGATCTCTTCAAATTATGATTTTGCAAGTATATTTACTATCCACTCCCTTTTGGAAATGTCATCTCAGTATTTCCATTGTTCTTCAATTGTGCTCATCTTTAAACTCTCTATGGGGTAACAGCATGGGGGAGGAATTCTTCGGAGTTCTATCCTCGAAGTGACCATAGGCTGGCGGAATAAAGGTGCATATATAGTGGCCTAGTCAGGGATTCCCCTAAATGCCCACTGAATGAAAACATTTAAATCATACCCACAAGCATTCATAAGGCCATTTACTTATCTAAAGGGACCGAATGTGAGTATCCTAACATCTCATGTTTTTTCTCCCCCCACACCTTACCTAATTTTAGAATAGACTCAATATTCATCTTTGGTGAACTAATTTCCTACTTTCACTCCCAGCTTTTGAAATTAAACTGGAAGAAGCTTTCATTTTTCTGGGAAAATTTACAACTTTTATTTGTGAGGTTGCACAGTTATTTTTTAAAAAAACCATGCTTCTGAGTTCATGAATTTTTCACTATCTATTTTCAAAAGCAGTCTTCATTTTGTTGTGAGAATCTGCATATTCATTATACCACTCTTACCTACATTGGCACCTTTTACTTTTAAAATTTCCCTCACCATTTTATAGAGCAGCTTATCAATGAACTCATTATATTTGTTAAAGTATGCCCACGGGAATACAAAACAAACAGTCTTGTTATCTCCCCTCCGCCCCTCAACTCAACCAATCCCTTATTTTTTAATCACTGAAACACTCATCCTGGTGAAATTCTTTTATGCATTTCTGAATGTGGCCCTTTGATCACGGGTTCTTTGTTTATTTCCTTCACTGTGATATTTTTTCAGAGATGCTTGCTAAGTGCAAATTAGAACAGGAGTTTCAACCTCCTGCATAATGTTGTAAAATAAATAAATAACAGAATTGTATTTAAATAAACTATTCAAATCCATGTCAGCAAATGATCTAATTAATTACTCCTTTGGGGCTATGTTATATGTTTGCTTTCCTCTTAGAGAGGTGAAGAAAGTGAAAATAAATTTCTAGCTGTTAATGGGGTAAATTCCGTAAATGGATAAGGGTCAAAAAAACAAACTCTAATTTGTGTCACATTTGTTTTGAGGCACTTAATTTACTCTGTTTCTTTAACCCTATTTGAACGTTCCTTAACACTTCCTACTTGATTTCAAATGAGCAGTACTGATAGACCCCAGTTAAACTTGAGAGGATACTTTCGGGTATTTGCAATGAACAGAGACAAGTTAGGCCAGAAGAAAGATAGATGTTGCCCCTTATAATTCAGTGTGGGATGCCAGATTCTAACCAAGTCTGCAGAGATTGGACAAAATCCAATTTGTCATTATTTATTCCTAAGCATTGTGCTTATACTCTGTACTTTTTCATTCTTATTCGTCATTTACCCAATTATATCTATCCTTATTAGACCCCTGCTGAAGGCAGCATTAGCCAGAGAAGTCCCATAGCTTAGCTTAATCCTATTATCTCTTGATAAACGGGGACACATGAGGCTCTAGATGGCCAAATTCAGCATTACTCTCCTCCCTCGCTCCCCCTCCTCCCCTCCTCTCCCCCAAAGAAAAATGCTGTTGCTCATCCTTATGCCTGATGTAATTAAGATCTGGAAATATGCCCATTCTAATCCTTGCCTGGTAGAAGCATCACTGTCAATGCAGAAAAATGAACTGCAGTTATGATGTAAGGGGCTGACACCTCTGTGACATTTATGGATGTGTTGGACCCCACTGCCACAATGACAGACTGAGTTTTATGTCCTCAGAGTTGTAAAATGCCTTCCAAAAACAAAGCGTAAAACTTGGGGGAAAGAGGGTAATAGTGGGGAAGATAATAGGCCATCCTGAGAAGTGTAATTTTTTGTTTATTTATTTATTTTGAGAGAGAGAGAGAGAGAGAGCACGCGAGTGAGGGGCGGGGGGGGGGCAGGGCAAGAGAATCCCAAGCAGGCCCCATGCTGTCAGTGCAGAGCCCGACATGGGGCTTGAGTTCACTGACCCGCAAGATCATGACCTGGGGCTTAACTCACTAACCGCGAGATCGTGACCTGAGTGAGCTGCAATCAAGAGTCGGATGCTTAAAAGACCGAACTACCCATGTACCTTGAGAAGTGAATTTTTTAAAGGTGTACATTTGGATGTGCATAGGGACAGCTGAGAGGGAGGAACAAGAAAAGGAGGCAGGGAGAGAAAATGGCAGGAGGGGAGGGCGAGAGGAAGAGGTGATGAAAGAGAACGAAAATGAATTAACTGCCACGGAGTTCTTAAGGAACTCCAGGCAGGAGCAAAATCCTCTCCTTTTTCTGAACAAACCCCAGACTGTCATTTGCCTTAAAGAGGACTGTCTAAAGGCCCACAAAGGCAGTAGACTACTGAATCCTCTGAGTTGCTTTTGGAGCTATAGTTGTGGATGTGTATCTCTATATCACCAAATCCACTTAGGCTATACTAGAGGCAAGTAGGCAGAGAACAACTGATGATGCTTATTAAAAATATGTCTTCTAATATAAACTCCTGATATGTTACTAACTTTGAGGAAGAAGACCGATTTTATTCCAGAGACCTCTCTCAGGCTTTGCATTACAATTACATGATCCTTTCTCTTCCACCACATATACTATTTATAACATCAAAAGGGTTTCGTGCTTCTTTTCAAAAGGAATTTATTATCCAAAAGGTTGGTTTGGGAAGAGAGCCAACTCAAACCTCCTGAGAGAGGGGGGAAAACAATACCACTTATTTAGAAACAAATATAATTTTGAAAATGTTGGAAATATCTCTCCCATACTCTACATACACATATATGATAGAACCCTCTGACCCCAACCAATGTTTCGGGAATTGAAGCAAATACATATGTTCAAAAGTTCCATCCTGTTAAGAGGAAAAGCACATTCCTTTTGTCCCAGAAAGAGGGAACTGGCAAAGAAGGGGATTGCCAGAAGGGTTAAGCACACAAGCAGAGTTTTGCGCAAAATTGGAGATCAGGAAATATTGATTGGCTCTTGCTAAGATGGAGGGATTGACCGAGGAAAAGTGCCCGTAGAGTTTCAGTGTTCTTTTGACGCTGCCAACTCCTCTAAGAACTTTGCTGTACCCTCTGGGGAATGCAAGCTGCACTTAAAAAACATGGCTTTAGAGCTCTTGTTAACAGCACACAAATAGGAATTCCTTTGGGGGCAACTTCTTTTATTTTAATGTCATCGATAACATTATCACTAATGATGTGACAGAGTGACAGGCGGCTAAAGGGGTGGCCTGGCTAAGCATCTAGGTGAGCAGTGCCTTTTATTCCAGCTGACAGCCTCACCATTTGGGGGTGAGGCTGGTCCCTATTCTTCTGGTACAGACTAATTAGTGATAGTACTTACATATATATATGATGTCTAGTATACATACAAACAATAATTGATATATACGTGACTATAAAGCATATATGTTCATTACCCTTGCCAGAGTGAGATAGAAGCATCAGTTCAGGCAACCTGCACGCATTTAACACTGAAAAGGAAAGGCATACCCCTTATGAACAGGCATTTACAGACTTCAGTGGGCCTAACGAAATTAGCTGAAATGAGGACCTCAGCACAAAGAATTCCCACAGAGCATCGGTTTATAATAACAGTGTACTTTCATTGCATGCGTATTATTTTCCTTTGCCTTTTATTGCTATAATGACCTTTGTTCCATCAAATAGAAGTCGGTATTATCTGGCCAGAATTGAGAATCATTAGGAAAGCTGCAGAGCCGTGAGGGCTCTACCCTATTTGATAACTATGACCACTGATAAAGTGAGTGCATCCCAAGAACTCCATGAAAGGAGAGACTTTAATGTGATCGAAGGGCCACAGAGCTAAAGGTAAATTGAAGGCCATGAGATTAAGGCTCAGGGTAAAGGCTTTTCAATCCTAGACCTCAGCATGAAAACCAGGATATTAAAAAAAAAAAAAAAAAAAAAAAAAAAAAAAGGACAGTAACACAAGCGTCATCAGCATTCTATTTTCAAATATTTGACTATTCTGTATCAATGTTTAAGTTTTGGTTCATGAGATTACAGGGCTCTTCACCATCATTAATAGCAGTCTCTGTTTTTCCCACAAGCAACCTGCTAAACACAAAATTCATCAGACCTGGTAGCGGTTCTGCAAAACCGAGTGCCCTCCACACAATAGATTTCAGGTATGATATAAATCAAATTTTACTTCATCTGTCTCTAGGGGTGGGATACTGGCAGAGTTCTAATCATATACATATTTAAATTTGTAATCAGACTCCTTGGGAGGACAGGCTGTTGTGTTTACCATAAGCTTATCGCTAAGGTTTCTGGGGACTGAGGATAGCTGGTTGTAAATCCTGTCATTTTGGTGACTTAATATTTTACATTATCATGATATTAGCATAATTGTGACCTCTGCATTGTAGCATTTTATGCGTTTCCAGTGTAACTTTTGATGCTTTACTAAAGTCAACAAAAATTCCCATTATTCCCTCTTTTAGAGCACATTTGGCATGAAGTATTAAGGTTGATTTAATGTTATTAGTGCTTAAAGTGGTGCAAAATCCATGAATATACACATCCATCTCCCAGTTCACCGTAACACTGCCATAAAATGCTAGGAGATGGGTGATAAACATTTCCTCTCCTTTTTTTTCTCTTTCCCTAATTTTTCCTGCTGGAGGCTCTGCCTCTACCCAGAGGGCATGCGAATGTTGCCAGTTCCCCCACACAGATCAATCACTAGGGCTTCCACATGCCCAAATAATAACCCAACAGGAGAGCTTGGCTCGGCTGCAAGCCTCATTAAAACTATTCTCAAAGTAACAGCAAGGTTTGGGGAGCACTCTACTTGGACCAGACTCTGCATATTTTCCAAGATAATGACCAGAGAAGAAGCGTTAGAGGACACAGACCCTTTTATTTGTGATTTGGCAAGTTACAAAAAATAGTGAGGCAAAGCTAACTCTTTCAAAGGATGTCCAATGGCAAAGTCTTGTTTAAAATTCTTAGTGGAAAATTATTACTATGGTAAAACTACTGAGGCTTGAAGGGCTGCGAGGGGTAAGTGAACTTGGAGAGAGAGAGAAGCTCTGATTTGCCAGCTTCTAGATGCAAAATGTTTAATCCGAACAAGCAGGCCAATGTACATCCCGTCTTATCCTCCCTCGTGGTGCCCCGAATGTCCCATAAGCTACTGATGCGACCTTGCCTGTGCTATGTGTTGTGTGTGTGGCACATGATTAAGTCACCCCTATTCAGGGTTACAGATGCCCAGTGAGAGCAGAGTTAACACAACAACGGGAATCCCCGGGTGATTTTTCCCACGGATCCCCGTATTATGTCCTCTTGGGGTGTTTTCACAGACAACCCAGGAAGATGTGCCTTTACCACAGCAATCTAAAGTTTCTATCATTGAGGAGGGAGACATCAATAGGGTTCCAAGAGGAACAACCTCTCCCACCCTCCCCCAAAGATGAAAGGTTGTAAGGAGGATCTAGAAAAAAAGAAGAGAAAGAAGTTAATGTTAATAAATGCAGAGGCAGACAAAAGACTACAGGGTGATTTTATAATTGCATTTGGGCATTTTTATGAAAAAGCTATTGACAAACTCTTTTCCATCTCCAAGGAAGACAAAGCGAGATTTGTGCTGATAGTATAAGAAGAATCATTTAAATGAGAGATGAAGAAAAAAAAAAAAATCTCTGACTCTAAGCTTTTTAAAAGAAACACTCTTTGAAAGAGGCTGCATTTAAAATGTTATTCTCTGTCAAGCACTTCATCTCCATGTGGTTTCCAAAAGTCTGTGAAGGGGGACGAAATGACCCGAGTGATACACAGAAGTAGAGTAGACAAACTACTGTTCTCTCTCTATATGATGTGGTTCCTGTGTCTCTGAAATAAACATCCCACAGGCAAAGGGACCAGAAGAAGGAAAAGTCAAGCAAACAGGCAAGATCAGAATCCTTAACTAATCAAGTTCTGGTATTTGCTCATTTCCCACTTTTATATTAACAGAATAAAAATGTAACCGCCCCAAAGAAAGATGGATTCGGAATGAGAAAATGAATGAAAGATGCTCATAAATGTTTAAATTGAGTAATACTGAATTGACAAAGGAGGGGTGTATTTTTTCCATTAAGTAGTGTTCAAGTATGATCAAAGTTGTATTGGAATACTGACATTCGGAGACAGAAGATTAATATTTATTTGCTTCCACTTCTTATTCTAATGATAACTCTCTACTTAATTGGCCTAGTTAATTTATGAAATCAAATCTAGATCAGTGAAATTGACAAGTAGTCATTGAGGAAAGGATATTACAGTTTAAAAGCATGAAGGATAGCAATATAAATGATATATGTTATGCTATTAAGCAAGTCACTATAAAGTGAATTACAATGAGCATAGAGGGAATGTATTTTACTGTGTCAAACACACGTTTTTGGTTTGTTTTTTTTTTCAATGCGATGTACAAAGTTTGTGTCTAATGGTCAATCTCAACAACCTGATTTCTCTTTTCCAAAAGCCCCGGTCTGTATTTGGATAAAAATCAATTACATCGTAGAGAAAGTAAAGTGTACATGGGACACGGCACTAAGGAAAACCACTGTTATGTTTTCAGGTCAGATTTTACAGCCCCTTCTCCTGCCCCTTTTAGAAGCTTTGAAGGCCTTGTCTTTGCTTTCACTGGGGACCACATAACCATAGCTGCTAGTGAACTACTTAGTCACTCATTAAGAGGGAAATGAAGCTCTATTCCCACCTCCCAGCGAGGATGGCTATGGTACTCCTAGCTGGACAAGCCTGCTAGGCAGCTGGCAGAATTTATTTCACTCTGGTCCGTGCCCCCTCTGGTGGCTGAATGCCAGGGTGAAGTGACACAGGGAGAAACTGGTTCCCTCTCAGTGGAAGGCGTGTCATTCTCCCCTTTACAAAGGCCCACTGCATGTCCTCTGGAGGCTCGGCATACCTTTCCCCCAAACCCTCCTACCCAAAACTAGGAACACTTTCTCCAAGAACTTCTCAACACAACCTATAGTAATAATCTGATGAAAAACAGGCACATGAAGGACTCTAGATGCCTCCTGAACTCGAATCAGCTCAAAGATCTGCTTGGAAAATTCAGCGCCTTTACAATCTCATGTCTTCCTAGCCCTAGTGAAATTTTCGACACATGAAAAGTTAAAGTAGGCAAAAACGTAGCATCACTATGCTTTGCTTATAGTGAGTACTCAACAGATATTCAGTAAGTTAAACTAACAAAATCAGGCCTGTGATTTTTGATACATATGTATATAGATATAGATAGATAGATAGATACAGATATCTATCTATATCCATATATATCTCAATCAAATTTGCTGTATTCGAATTCTTTTTAATGTGCATTATTTGCTGCATCCGCAAGTATATCAGGTGTCCAAACACAAGTAAGAAACAAAGTCTTTGATATAGTCAATATTATTTTTCTTCTAACTTTAGTGATTAATAAAATCCATTAACAGTGAGCTGCTGCTTCTTTTTTTACATTAAGCACAATTCAGCAATTTATTTAGATGCTTAAAATGAATACAAAGGGAAATAAAGATGACAAAATTATACATACTACAACAGTGTGTCATGTACTAGATAATATAGATGAATATACAAGGGTGGTGCTTAACTACGCATAAAACTAAATATCTAAAAGGCAGCACTCACTAGTTTGCTGCTTCAACACCACACACTTCCATACAGATCTAAAAGGCGTCAAAATTAGTAGCTGCGAAGTCAATTCTTGCATGTGACTTTAGCCGAAAAGACTTTAGATAAAACAGATCTGAAATACCAGATTTTATTTCTGCCAGCTGTAATGTCAAGGATATTCCGAACAAGAAAAATTCTGTAATACAAGAGAGTTCAGATATATATTTTATGTGGCTGGCCTCTTACTGCAAGATTGTCCTAGGGTATGTGCAAAAACTAAGCCTGTCCAAAAGTCCACATTAGCACAATTTCAAGCTTTTGTTATGTAAACTAGAGATATCTTTTATTACACAGCAACATGAAAAAGAGAAATCTATGATGGGTACACAATAACACTATCATAGGCATCACTTAAATGGGTCTCAAAGACTGGTCAAATACGCATTTCAACTACTCAGATTGAATACCTGAAAAAACTCCATTTTCCCCAAAGTCTACTCTACACACCAGACTGGTGGCCTGTATGTTGGCCCTACCTACCATGTGAATCAGAACAATGCATCCCAAGAACATCCGACCAAATCTTTTACAGAGGGAAAGAAATGTTGAGAAGGTAGAAAAAATAAACCTCTGCTTTTCCTCATGTGTTTTCGTGAGCCATCAGCTAACTGGTTTTTCACATTTATTTACTGTGCCTGTCACAGCAAGTTCTGAAGCAAGGTCAGCCAATCCTGTGTCACAAACTTAGAAATAACCACTGGGATTGCAGTGGCCACATATCCCCACAGCCTGATGACCCAGCATTCAACAGGCAGTACCAGTTAGAACATAGTTTGCAGTCCCTTTTCTTCGTTTCATTTATTGAGAGCTTATCGTGGTAGATGAAACGTTTGATAGTGATGACTCAGTATGTTCTGAACTGATTTTGTCTTTCCATCTATAATGTTCTTTAAAAAAAATCATTAAAGGGGCACCTGGATGGCTCACTCTGTTAAGCATCCAACTCTTGATTTCGGCTCAGGGCATGATCTCATGGTTGTGGAGATTGAGCCCTGCATCGGGTTCTGAGAGGACGGTGCAGAGCCTGTTTGGGATTCTCTCTCTTCGTCTCTCTCTGCCCCTCCCTGGCTCATGCATATACATATACCCCCTCCCCCCAATAAATAAGTAAATAAATAAATAAATAAATAAATAAATACAATGTCATAGAAAAGCTTTAAAAAACTCATTTAAGGTTGTGGGTTGGGGGCGCCCGGGTGGCTCAGTTAGTTGAGTGTCCCACTCTTGATTTCAGCTCAGGTCATGATCTCACAGTTATGGGATGGAGACCTGCACTGGGCTCCTCGATGAGCATGGAGCCTCCTTAAGATATTCTCTCTCTCTCTCTTCCCCCCCTCCGTCTGCCCCTCTCCCCAGCTCATGCTCTATCTAAAATTGAAAAACCAAACAAAACAAAAACAAAAAAACAAAAAAAAAAAAACCCAAATGTTGTGGGTAGGAGTGCTCATGAGCCCTGGAATCCCTGAGACCCTCCTTGTTCAGTTCCTAGCTATCTATATAATGGCAACAATAAAAATTCCTCCATCACTTGTTCACAGTTTAAATGTATTAAAAATATGTTAAGTGGAGTTGGCACAAGACCTTGTACACCATAAACAATTAATAAAGTTTCCCTCATTCTATATTTATTAAATAATTGATGCAACATTCACAAAAGTTACCCAAACCAGGAACCTAGGCACATTTTCTGTTCTCTTCTTCACTTCCCATATTAGCACATTTTGCCAGTTTAACTTAGTCTAACTCATTCCCAAATTTCTGTCCTTCTATTCATCTTACCTTCCTTTCCTGACCTCAGTCATGGTATGAGCTCTCAACCTCTATCTCTTCATAAATCACTCTAAAAAGTTAGCTTTTTGGGGGCGCGTGTGTGGCTCAGTTGGTTAAGTGTCCGACTTTGGCTCAGGTCATGATCTCACGGTCTGTGGGTTCGGGCCCCGCGTCAGGCTCTGTGCTGACAGCTCCGAGCCTGCAGGCTGCTTCAGACTCTATGTCTCTTTCTCTCTCTGCCCCTCCCCCACTTGTACTCTGTCTCTCTCTGTTTCTCAAAAATAAATGTTAAAAATTTTTTTTAAAAAAGTTAGCTTTTTAAATCTGATTCAAAAGCAATATTTTCGTTGTAAAAAAAAAATCAAAGACTACAGACTTATAAAAGTTAAAGTGATTCTCACCTGTAATTCTACTCCCTCAGGGGACAAAACAAAAACAAAAACAAAGAAAAAACTTTAAGCAGTTTTCTGTAATTCTTTCCATTTCTTTCCATGTATACACTAATATGTATGTTTTTTATGTTTGTGCATGCAGTTTGCTTATTTTGACTGAACAATCTGTAGTTATCTTTCCTTAGTATACTTCTAATACACCTCATAATTATATAATATTCAATTCATAAGTTTATGGTCAAACTTTTAATGGGTTCATTAATTCTTGCATAAATTACTCTTACAAAGTTTCCTAACAGTGTCCTTTCCTATACCCTTTTACCCCTCAAATCTAGATTCTATGAAAGAAGCATAAATAATGTATCTAAATTTCCAGTTTGATCCTAGAACTGCTGCTTAAAATCCTTCATTGATTCCCCTGAACTGGAGGAAGTTCAAGTTCCCTAAAATGATATACACAGTTTTAAATGATCTCATGCCTGCCCACCTTTCCGGATTCATACTACATCCCCTCTCTGCCTTAATCTTTTCCTTGTAGTTCCTCGAAGAGTACCGTATATCATACTGTCTCTACTTTCTAGGATGGCTTTTCTTCTCCCCTTTGCTCTAAAACGGGGGTTAGAACCTTTTTTTAATGGAACAGGACCAGAAGCTTTGCAGGTCATAGGGTTCCTATCGCAACTTAACTAGGCAGCTGTAGTGCTACGGCACACAGTGCTGGACAACCAGGAAATGAATAAGCATGGCTATGGTTGCAATAAAGCTTTATTTGCAAAAAAAGTCAGCCAGGCTAGACTTGATACATCTTGTTCTAGACACGATTTCAGCTCAGATGACACCTCTTCCAGGAAGCCTTCCCTAATACTTCAGTTTCTACTGTTCCCATAGCACTCAACGTAAGAAAGCATGGATCTATAAAACTATCAATGTGTGTGCTGCCTTCTTTGCCAGACTAATAGGTACTTGAGGGCAGAAACTGTGTTGCCTTCATTTTTGTGTTGCCAGCACTTTTATGTATAACATTTAGTAAGTATTCCATACCTATTAATGAAAATAATAAACGTGTCTCCATAATCATTATTTTTTAATGTTTATTTATTTTTGAGACAGAGAGAGAGAGAGAGAGAGAGAGAGAGAGAGAGAGAGAGACAGAGCAATAGAGGGAGAGGAGCAGAGCTGGGGGAGACATATAGAATCCAAAACAGGATCCAGGCTCAGAGCTGCCAGCACAGAGCCTGATGCGGGACTTGAACCCATGAACCGCAAAATTGTGACCTGAGCCGATGCCAGACACTTAACTGAGCCACCCAAGCAACCCTCTAAAATTATTTTTAATTATTACTTCTCTCTATCTCCAGAAAACATTCCAATTATGTGATTAACATAATATTTAAGTTCATCAACTTCTTTCCTTCAGCATTTCTTAACCAAGAATTGCCTCAGAATCACATGGAGGGTTTTAAAAACAGTGACACTCATGGTATTGGGTTTTCTCCCAGAGATTACGATTCAGTAGCTCTGGATTTTGCATGTGATTGTTTTACATGCCCACCAGGTGATTCTGATGTGTGCTCCAGCCATGACACCGAGAGAGAGCCATTGTATATTTTCCAATTTTCCAGTCTCAAATAACCAATCTCTAAGTCCCCCGACCAGTGTGGCATGCTCAGGCCAGCCCTCCTCTTATCTGAGTCTTCCAAAAATCCTATTGGCCTCCCCATTCCTGTGCTTTTTACCTGTCCTAGGGGGGAAAAAAAAAGACCTTCCCCAAACACCTGCAAGCCTATCCGAAACTTACGGATCGCTGCAAAATCCCTTTGAGTGCATTTTCATACTCTTTATTTCCACCTTACCCTCATATTTTTATTTTTGCCCACAAATACTCTGAAAGGTCAAACAAACATACTTACTGTTCCCTGCAGGGAACTTTTGTTTAGGTCCACCATTCTTTGATTGAGTTCAAACATTTTCTTTTCAAGGGGATTCCATTTTTATTCTGTTTTATTGTAAACCCTTTAAAATCATCCCCAGAAAGTAAAAGAATACAATCATATTAATAGTAAATGCCTTCATCTTTTTTTTCTTTGCCTTTGCACATACTCTCTGATGTGTAATCCATCCCACACCCCACCCCGCACACACACGTAGTCGAATCTGCCTTCTCACAGGTTTGTCTGAGTAAAAGGCAACTCCATCCAGCCAGGTGTTCAGGATAAAAACCTTATAGTCACCCTTGCCCCCATTAGTCAGTAAATCCTATGGGCTTGACTTTCATTTATACAGAACCCGGTCTTCTCTCACCACCTGCACTGATAACACCCCATCCAGGTAACCACCATCGCCAGCCTAGATGATTACAATAGCTTCCTTGTCTTCCTACCTTTGCCCTGTTCTCAACAGTCTATTAGCAAAACGACTAGAGATTTTCTTTTTTTTTAACTAACAGCTTGAGATATAATCCTCGTTAGTTATTCTTTTAAAACCTATGTCAAGTCGTGCCACTTAAAGCCCCTGATGGTTTCCCAACTTTCTCAGAATAAAAACAAAACCTACTTATATAAGCCTCCAGGCTTCCAATATCCTGAAAAACTCTCTTAGGGTTCTAACCGAGTATCTTCCTCTTCCTCCATCTCACCCTCTCCAGCCACACCCCTGTGTCTGGATAGTTCTTCTCCCAGACAGCTGCATGAATGACTCCATCCTTTCCTCAGGTCTTTGCTCAAAAGTGGCTTTCACAGAGAAGCCTGCCCTCCTCAATAATTTATCATTGTAATCGCCTCCAGCCCCTGGCACTTCCTGTCCCTCTTTTCCTCCATAGCACTTTTCATTATCTGACATGCATATATTATATTTGCTTGTTCTCTCCTCCCACTGGAATGCAAGTTCCATGAGGACAGAGAATTTTTTGTCCCCTTCTGTAAGCACAATGACTGGAGCATAGGAGGTATCCAATAAATATCTTTTGAATGAACAAATAAGTAACTCTCAATTTCCTCCACCCCTCTTTCTGTCTTAAAGTTTACTTAACCTTCCTATTGGCAATTTCCCTTGCTAACTCTACTGGACAGAAAAATCATTTCACAGCTTCATTTCTACCTGCCTACTTGACTTCTTTTTAAGGATGCTGATACCAACTACACTCATTTTTCATTTATATGATATTATATTTAGAATTGAAAGTAATCTCAGAACCTTATGTAGTCCATTTCCTCCATGTTATACATCAAGGGGTGACAATGAGCAGCAGAGCCAGGACAAGGAGGAGTCATTGGACCCGAGGGTTGCATTCCAAAGCTTATTCCTCTGAATCACACTGACCCATCAATTATTTCCTCATCATGGGCAGAGCTATGCTTTCTATTTGTTTTTTTGTTTTGTTTTGTTTTTAATGTTGTTTTATTTTTGAGCATGCGCACACATGTGAGAGAACAGTGGAGGGGCAGCAAGAGAGGGAGAGAAAATCCCAAGTAGGCTCCACACTGTCACTGCAGAGCCTGATGCTGGACTTGAACTTACAAACCATGAGATCATGACCTGAGCCGAAATCAAGAGTCAATCACTTAACTGACTGAGCCACCCAGGCACCCCTGTGCTTTCTATTTGATGCGGCCTAAAACAAAGGAGATCTTGCTTTCTATCTGTGCACTGGTCAGCGTGGTATAACACTTAAAACCACAAAGATGGCAAAAAGAAAGGTAGGCAAGAAGTACAGTCATGGGACTATTGCCCCAGCTCCTCCAGTGAATGTGGCTCAACTCTCAGGTCCCACATGAAAAATGGAGGTAATGAAAATCCTACCCAGCTTACAGATCTGCTATAAGAATTGAATGGGATAATGAATGTGAAAGCATTTTGGATTTTATAAAACACCGTAAGAGCCTAAGTCTGTTATTAACCCTGAAGAACTATCTAATGTGCACAGGGCTTTTGTGACAAAAAAAGACAGGAAGACGGTGTATAATTAGTTAAAGTGTGAATTTATCACATAACTAGAGAAGCTGCTAAATCATGTGGTAGGTTTTTAGTATCTCCTTACATAAAGAGAGCAATATTCTCTCTCTTTTCTTATGGGATCCACAAATCCTGCATTCGTCTTTAAGTTTCTCAAAGCAGGGGTCCGACTTGTTGACTCAGGCTGAATGCTCAGTAAACAGACTTTCTCTAAAATGTTACCATCTTTCTTAAAGTGTGTCTGGTTAACTTTACTTAGAGTCTACAGGGAAGGAACTTCATAAAAGTTCATTTCCATTTGTTCTTATATTAAATAATGAAAAAAAAATCCAACATAGCTCTTTGATAGAAACTAGAATGTTAACATCTGGTATAAGATCCTTTGGCAACTGCTAAAGATGTGATCAGCCTAAATGAACCATCTTACATATGTTTGGGGAATTTCCACCTCTAAAGATTTTTACTATAAAGTAGGCACAAGGCTAGAATTAACTTTCAAAGCCTTTTTCCTTCTTTCCTTGGATAGCTCTATCTGATACAAGAGTTGGTTTCTTGGCAAAACTTGATTCTTCAAACAGTTTTTGTTGTTGTTGTTGTTGTTGTTGTTGTTGTCGTCGTTGTTAAAAGCCTATGGCTCAATAAGTCCACATTCTTACAGCAATGGGATTTGTTCCAGCAAAACATTTCTTTCATACTGACAGTCCTAAATGCTTAATATAAACCTAAGTTATAGAAGATTATATTATCCAAAGATGGCTACACCAGTATATCCATCCCACATGCTCTTCTTACAAAAAGGTCCATCATCAAGAGATAGGATCTACACTCCCTTTCCTTGAACCTGGGCAGAACTCTGTGAAAGCCACAACTACAGTGGAATGACACTACATGACTTCTGAGATTACTGTACCTGGCTTTCTTTCTCTTGGGACCCTGATCCTTGGAACTTACGCATCATTATACAAGGAGGCCAGGCAGTCATGTGGAAAGACCGCGAGCAGGTGTTTCAGCCAAAGTTCTAGGTAAGATCTCAAATGACAGTGTCAACTACCTTTACTGTGTGGAAGGACACCTTCAGGTGAGTCCAGTTTCAAGTGTTTGAGCTGCCCAACTGATGTCAAATGAAGCAGAGAAAAATGATCCCCTCCAAACACTGCCTAAATTGCAGATTCGCGAGCAAAATAGGTGGTATCCTTGTTTCATCCGTTGAGTTTTGGGGTGGTTTTGTTATGCTGCAGTGATCAGAACATACATCTTCCTACTTTCACATATGCATTTCTATTGGTCAGTTAGAAACCTAAAGCCTACCTACTAGACAACAGTCAAATTAATAACTGGAGAGTGTGGAAGGGCAGGAATAAAAACAATGAATTCAACAGGCTCTTTTTAAAAGATTTTAAAATTCTCAACCCAGGGTGTGCCTGGGAGGCTCAGTCGGCTAAGCATCCAATTTTGTCTCAGGCCATGATCTCATGGTTCATGAGTTCAAGCCCCACATCAGGCTCTGTGCCAACAGCTCAGAGCCTGGAGACTGCTTTGGGTTCTCTTTCTCTCTCTCTCTCTCTCTCTCTCTGCCCCTCCCCAGCTTGAGTGCTCTCTCTCAAAAATAAATAAATAAATAAACATTAAAAGAATTCTCAGTCCAGGCAATTACAAGTATCTACACTATGAAAAATGACTCTTTTTTTCAAACAAAACAAAAACCCCTTAATCTAGAAAAACTAGATCCCATAAACACATTGAAGGCATCGAGGTGAGAAAGCTATGTGGACTTGGTATTTGCTTTAAATAACTATCCACACCATCAGGGCTGATTTCTAGTAATTCCATGCTAGTCATGAGATCCTGAATAAGGTACACACCTCTTTGTGTCTCACCTTCTTCATCTGTAAAAATGGATATAAGCGTACCTACCATGATCATAGAGTTGCCACAAAAATTTCATCAGTTAATATTTATAAAGTACTCTATAACTAGCACAGAGATATGTACTGTTTTTTAAACTTCCTCTATCAATCGTGGCTGTGCATAGGAAAGTCCATAATGCGTATTTTATCCGGTATCCCCTGTAATTTGCCTATAATTCTCAATTAAAATAAATTTTTAAAAGATTCATACAGTTGTTTGGTCTGTCCTCATCCCTTGACTAGAAACAAAATTTGAAATGGATTCATGCTTTCCAAAGTAGACTTCCAGAAAATGTTTTTAATTAGTTTAAGGAAATAATCAGTAATGAAGATGGATAGAAATACTATGCTTCTTTTGGAGTGTTCTGACCAACCTAAAATAACTATAAATAATAATAGTTTCATTGCTTATCAAATCCTAAATAATACTTCTGCAGACTCAGGCTTCCAGAGTCCAAGTGGGTCTTAATTGTGGCCACAAGTCTTAAAATTAAACTCAAATGAAAAATGTCAGCAGAATGCATTCAATACAAGGCAAGACTTGCTTTTAAGTGTGGCAGTATATATTTTCCTACAATTCCTGCTGCATCACAACTGCACTGCTGAATCAATGCTTGGTAGGGTCAATGATGTTAACACAAATTATGATTTCATGGGGTGGATGAGAATTAAGAAAAAAAAATGATGACCACTCTTGTAATAGGGCAAGATCTTGTATCATGACAGACAATACTTTCTAAAGATGTTCTCAGAACTGGTCCAGACAGAGAGAGTATGAGTTACAGCTGCCGAGCAGTTTCCTGAATCTCTGGAATTAGTGCCTTCATTAATATTTAAAAAAATAATTCTCTTAGATTGATGTGCATAGAGCAGTATCCACAAGGTAGGTCCATTTTGTTTAGGGGAAAAACGATACCTTCAAAAAAATACATGTACTTATTTACTTATTACTTATTTCCACTTTGGCTTTCAAAACAGGAGACAGAACTGATTGCTAGAAAGGACCAAGTGGCCACACCTTAAGGGCGTTCTGTTAACACATGGAGCTTGGCTTTCATATTTTCTACAGATATTTATGCAGTTATAAGTTTACATACTCATGTATTTATTAATTCAGCTTTTCTGCCTTTCATGAATAAATTATGCTTAGCTAATTTCCATACGAGCCTGGTGGCCTTCTCTAGGGCTTTAAATCAGAGAGTCTGGTGAAATTTTATGTACATTCAACAACAGTTTATAGATACATTCAAAAGCATTTGACGTCATCCAAACTGCTTACAATCCTTCTGGGAGGAAATGATGACAGATGCATTCGTGGACAGGTCACACTTGCACTCTGAGGGACGATAGTCTGATCACACAGTCTGTCCACTGCTGTGGCAATCACAGTTACCACAGTGCCAATTTAGGGGTTTTGCTCAATTAGAGACTGAAATAATTAAGATGTTGAGAACTCACATTATCCATCTCTAGTCTAGTTCAAGTCTCCTCTGACGTGCATTTTATTTGCATTTCAAGCATGATGATTTATCACACCTTCTCTTATTCTCTGGGGAAAGATCAGAGCCAACAATGGCAACTTTGAGAGATTTTGACTTTTGCTCAACACAGAAAATCATTAGTTTTAAATCTAAAGGCTCCTTATCGATTCTGAGGCCTCCCAGCCATGCCACACATGCTCCATCCACACTGCTTATATTAACAAAGTCACAGCCACAGCATACAAAGGCATCAGAGCTCCACCTGGACGATGCTAAAATAGCTGGGGCAGTGCAAATTTCAGTTTCATTTCTAGGTATTTTGCTTACCTACGTACAAAGCAACTGCGTATTCCAAACCCAAGTGCTTTCCTGGTTGCCTTTTCTTTTCTTTTCATCACTCCAAGCCAAGAAGCTAGAACTTGATGCCTAAAATGAGTTCTGTAATAGCTCCAGTAAAAAATGAATCCCATGATTTTCTCTTCCAGTGTGGCAGTTTACCCTTTAAGTGATTTCCAGCAGGATCTCAATTCGAATTAACGCTAGATTATTTTCCATCTACTTTCCCCCCAAAGAGAGAAAGTTAGCTCTTTTGTCAATTTACACACTCTTATTACAATGTCTTCCGCATATACATGTAAAAAATGAAAGTCCTGTTTGACCGGGTATACATGTGGAGCCTGAATGCGCAAGAATCTGAGCTCAAAATCCTTGTATTTTCTCCCTTCAATTCCACTTGAGGAAATTTGGCTACTGAGTATGTGCACACACCGGGGCAAACATACATGCCCAGGGGTAGCCCAGTACACTAACTAAAGTGGTCCTGGTTTTGAGGGTTAATTACCAGCTGGGGAGCAACTGGATGGGTACTAGGATTATTTCAGCTCACAGACAGATTTAGTAAAAAAAAAAAAAAAAAAAAAAAAGAACCAGTAAGGAAGAACTTCAATTCACACATCAATTGCAGGCATGAAACTTTCAGCCTAACTTTTCTTTTATCAGTGCCCTCAAGGAGGATAAAAAGACTCCTCATCCTTCCTTGTAAAGGTACAGGGATGAAGGACGGTAATTTTATGTTATTAATATTTACTTGATAACCAAATTGGTGACTACGACTTCCATTACATGAATATTTGTTAAGAGGTCAAACAAAACCTTCTTGCTGACCATCATCTATTTTTTCTGGTGTTTGTGTTTTTCTATTCTAAAAATCTAGAATTTGAGGCTCTCATTAGGAAAGACAGGGACCTCCAGGGCAGCCATCTTGGCTGTGGTGCTCAAACAGACCTGGTGGCTAACTCTGCCACTACCACGTTTCAGACCCTTACGGTTGGGTCCAAGGTCCATCTCTTGCTTCTCCAAACAGCTCAGTGTTTTCTTCCACACAGTCCAACACTTGCAAGCAGGCAGTCTCTTATCTCTCCTAGAAGCCCCCAGAATATGTTCACCCTACCTCGATGGTTTTTGCTCATGCTTCACCCCTCTCCCCACCTATTATGCATCTTGATTTGGCCCATCCTCCTAGAAAAGCTCACATGTCACCCGTTCAGGCACTCCTTTCCCCACACCATTATTTTAGTTGTTGCAAACACCACACAATTTACTTTTTTATTATCTATGATGTGTCTATTGGTCCCATGTGACAGCACAACTGATTTGAGACTAAACTAAGAACACATACAACTGAATACTGATAAAATTAATATACACATTATATGTAATTAAAACAAGGGAAAATATAAATAAGTAGACTATCAAAGGTTTTGTTTTAAAAAAGAGCATAAAGCATACTGGCCATTTTTAAATTTAGTGTACAGAAGTTAAGCATTAATTATATTCTACAGCTCTACCACTTAAAGGCTCTAGGACCTTGGACAACTTGTTTAACTTTCCTAAGCTTCAGTTTCTTCATCTGTAGAATGGGGACAATAGCAATAGATTTGTGTGTGTGTGTGTGTGTGTGTGTGTGTGTGTGTGTGTTTGGTGAGAATGAATCAATATATGTAGAGTTCTTTAAAAAGTACTTGGTGCATAGTATGTACCCAATAGAAGTTAACCACAGCAACAACAGATATCATGAGTAAAAAAAGGTATAATGCCATTTTTTAGTTCCCTGTGTGCATGTGACTCATCTCCCTACCTACTGTTAACTTTTTTAAAATAAGTTTTCTAAGTTCATTTATTTAGTATTGAGAAAGAGAGAGAGAGAAT
Source organism: Panthera leo (assembly GCF_018350215.1). Lineage (NCBI taxonomy): Eukaryota > Metazoa > Chordata > Mammalia > Carnivora > Felidae > Panthera > Panthera leo. Next base: position 82,668,405 of record NC_056684.1, on the reverse strand, counting down.
GAGAACAAGAACAGGCTGGGGAGAGGCAGAGAGAGAGAGGGAAGCACAGAATCTGAAACAGGTTCTAGGCTCTAAGCTATCAGCACAGAGCCTGATATGGGACTCAAACCCACAGACCTTGAGATCATGACCTAAGCCAAAGTCAGACATTCAACTGACTGAGCCACCCAGGAGCCCCATCTTCTTAAAGACAATATCAAAATTTAAAGCTTTTTCACTCTTGTGAGCATAGTGGGCACTTAAGAACTCCGTAAGCATCGTTCAACTCTTCAATTTATTGGGTTGACAGAATTAAAGGTTTCATCTCCTTATTTATTCATTTAGCAATATTTATTGAGCATCCAGTATGCGCAGAGCAGGAAAACTTTGCCTCAGAAAATTACCAGAGTTCCTGTCATTATGGATTTAAAAATAAAAGTATGAACTGATATTATAAATAATTTGTTTGATTATTGATCATTTAAGTGAAAAGAACCTTTGAAGAGTTTAACAGTGTGTGATTAAAGGCAAGCGCACGCGCGCGTGCGCACACACACACACACACACACACGTTAAGGGATTCAAAGCAGGAGCCCCGTGTACTGTTTCCACGGTGACTGGAAGGACAAGGATGATGATAAAACGAATAGTGGTGTGAATAAAAGCTAACATCAGTTGAGCACTTACTACGTGCCACGCCCCTCATGTCATAGGTCTGGGGGCCCATGTAAGCACAGAAGGTGCCACCCAGGACCAGGCAGTTCTCTGAACCAAGGTTTGGCACTTGGTGTTGCATGGGAAGGTACGAACAGCTCCCGGCTCCTCTCCAAGTGGAACCCACCACTGTAAATCAAAAAACAACCTGTAGATAACGGCCCATAAGGAAGGACTGCATGCTCCACACAACCTGTGCCACAGCTGTGGTCACAGACAGTAGGTATTTATGCGAACAAATGACACCCGGCTTCATCGCCATCATTCTGCAGGCCCAGAGCAATCAGAGGAATCTATCTTCACGTGAACTTGGAAAAATGAAAAGTGGCATCTCAAAAAAAAAAAAAAAAGGCTTCAGAGAGAAGTAGGGGCTCTGGGCTCTTGAGCTCTCTGCTCTGGGCTGGCTATCCACCCATGCTCTGGCATTAATTCAGAAGGCAGGACCTCAGACTCTCACTGTATCACCAGGAGCATGCTATTTCAACAATAGATTACTGTAATGTACTTGTCCAGTGCAACCCTTACTGTTACCATGAGTTAAGGCCGATTCATTTGAGCTATAAAAATAAAAAAAAATTAACAACAATAATAATGAACCTTTTATATACATGCTGGCCTCACTAGAGAGTCCCACAATAGAATACTGAACTGGGGGCCACCGTGTAGATTTGTGGCGCTGCCCAGGGGACTCCAGAGTCCAAAAAGCAATGAATGCATTAAGCGAATCCATAACTGCAGCTTTCTCATGTGTGACAGATATAATATCCCTCATTTTACTTAACTGTTTTGGGATATCATGTGTGAATGAGCACAATGGAACAGAGAGGAAAAAAAAAGCTTATACAAACTGAGCAGGGACTGCAGCTTTTTATGGGCTCTGGTTCACTTCTTGAAAAAGAGGAGGGCATGTCTGGCAGTGACCTTCTGGCTAGGGCACACATTTTGGATATGTCATGCCGAGAATCCAATGTGAAACTACACTTGCACTTCAACCGGAGATAAGCCACGTGTTGCAAAAGCCTATCACTTTAATCGCTGCTGTTTTCACATAAACCAGGTACGGCAGTTACTGTAACACAACTGAACTCTTTGACGAAAACATAAATTATTCCACGGTGAGGTTCTAACTGGGTTGATTTGGGGTACGGGTACTTGAGGCAAGAATCTATTGCCAAGGATTACATGACTCCAGGCATATTTTCTTTGCCTTGGTTTATTCATTTGTAAAACAAGACTAATAATACTGATGGTGTCTGTTTCAGGAATGTTTTAGGAACTGTAGGGTGCACGGAACTTACTTACTATTTATAAACCTTTGAAATCTCCTTATGTGTAGAGTTAAGTATAAATTACTATTAAAATTGTTAGCCTTGAGAATTATAATTACTGCTTCATTATTTTTCTCATTATTCTCATTCTATAGGGGTCTTCTTATAAATATTCCAAATGAACTATTGCCTTTATTGTATAATCAATTTAATGTTTGTTGGAAAGCTTTAAAGACATGAAGTATGACATAAAATTGTAAGATCCAAGGTGAGACAAATACAGAATCTCTTTTCCTAAAGAAGTTTCTGTAGGAAAATATCACTAGTTGGACGATGGCTACTTAGAATTACTTGAGATCTTTTCAGTGGCTTTGAATCCTATTTTTGGAGATGGGCAGGCTGAAACATAATGATCTCACACCAACTGAGACACCTCCAATTCCCATTAGAAGCCACTGGCCTTAAAAGGGCTAAGGTCTAGGAGCACCTGGGTGACTCAGTTGGTTAAGTGTCTGACTTTGGCTCAGGTGATGATCTCACGGTTTGTGAGTTTGAGCCCCTCACTGGGCTTGCTGCTGTCGGCACAGAGTCTGATCCGAATCATCTGTCCCCCTTTCTCTCTGCTCCTCTCTCTCTAAAAAAAAATAAACATTAAAAAACTATCTTAAAGAGGGGGTAAGGTCCAGCCCCCTTTACTTTGTTTCTCAGCTACTGTCCATTGCTGAATTTCTTAGAAACTGTCTTCAGTCTGCACCAATGGACACAATAGGAAATACAGACAAATAAGAAAAGCACTGACATAGAATGTTCAAACTAGAATAATAAGAATTACCCTACTCTCTGCCAGGCATTTTCTATAATGCGTTACACACAAGATCTCATTTAATCCTTATACCAACTCAATAAGATAACCAATAGTATTTTCCCCATTTTAAATACAAGGAAATGGAAATTCAGAGAAACTAAGCAACTAGCATAAGATCCCACTGCTGTTAGTATGTGGAGCTAGCATTCAAATCCAGACCATATTCTTAGGACCATTATGAGTTCAAACAATAGCCCCTGCTAAATCTTCCCTGGTACCCTCTGCGAGAAGGTTCCTGTAACAATTCAGGATGGGTGTGTTAGGCTGCACTAACACATGACCTCACTTTGTAAGTGATTTAAAAAGTGGTAGCCTATGTCCCATTCCTGCTGATGTCCGTCATGGGTCACTAGGGAGTCTGTTCCACGCTATCCTCCCTTCAGGCTGCAGAGTGGCCACCACTGCATAATGGAATGGGGAAGAACTTCAGAGGGTTTTGTGACTGAATGTGAAAGCCTGTGTGACCTATGTCACCTCTACTCATAACAGCTCAGTGGTTGGAACTAGTTATGTGGTCCCACCTGACCACAGGGCACAGGGGGTTCAATCCTCTTTGTGCCACCAGGGGAGGACAATCAGATGTCTGTAAGCAGCACTAGTGAATACTGCTGTCCTGTGGGGATCATCTAGTCTAACACCTTCAGGGTATAGGTGATGAAAGCCTCTGGAAATGTTGTAGCCTGATGTTGCCCAGTTAAACTAACCAGAGGTGGGGGAAGAACAAGAACTTTGGCTTACCCAATCCGCTCATCTTTTCCAACACATCCCCATGTGACTTAATTTCCTGTAACAATTATTTCCAGTTTACCTAGTGCTTAATCATGAGCAGAATCAAGTTAAAAATAAACCAAGTAAAAGTCACCATTACATGTAACTCAAGGGCACAAGAGTTTCCTCACAAGGAGCCTTTCCCTTAGAAAGCATCAGGACACATTCACAACTCTTGGGTTCCACTGAAGTCACTAGTGTTTCAACTACCTCATGAACCTCAAACTGTTATTGTCCCCACCTTACAGATAAGCAGCTAAGAGTCAGATGGGTAAATCCATTCCCCCCCTCCCCCCGGGGAAATGGCAGAGCAGGATGGGAATTAGGGACTCTGGTTGTAGCTCGCACTAAGCTGAGCTTCCTCCCCAAAGTTGCATCACTGGACGCAAGCTCAGATTTCAAACTGGAGCCTGCCTGTCAGTGTAAACACGCCAACAGTTCTGCTTAAGGATAGAAGTCTCACAGGGAGGGCACATCTGAACCAAAGGTCCCCTCCTCCATGAAATCTTCCTTAATGCCCATCAGGGTGTGATCTTTTTCCCCTTCAACTCTTAACACCTTCTATGAACACATTTAAAGATGTCTGGCCTATGTTGACTACACAGGTGTTAACTATTATTATCTGACAATAACAAATCTATACAATACCGCAAATGGAAGAGCTTTTAAAAATTAAAAATACAAGGGTAAAACTACTATATTGAAATAGGCAGGACAGTTATAGTGGTGATTTTGACAGAAATTTTTTATACAACACCAAAATAGGCTTATTAAGCTGCCCAGACCCTCAAAAGCAGTTAAAGTCAGATGAACACTGATCTCTTTTGGCTAGCACAACATTGAAACTCCCCAAGTTTGGGGAAAAGATCAGAAGAAAACTTGACTGAGAGCTTAGAAAAATTTAGAATGTGTAGGAAAGTTTAGAGTTTGAAGAAAATTTAAGTATATACATTTTGAGGAAGATTTATAACTTTTGAGAGAATAATTGCATACAACAAGTGCAAAATCTAAGCATTCGCTTTTATAACATGTACTTGTCTAGGTATCAGACTTAGAGCAAAATAAAACAGAGAAAAAAAAACTTCCAGTTATATTACTTGTGTTAGTATTACTATAGAAGCTAATTGTTTTTTTATCTGTCATCACCTTGTTTTTTTTTCCTTTTGCAATTTAAAACCAGTATATCTTCAACTGTGAAATAAGGGCTGCTTTGTAAGGCAGGGCATTATACAACTCACCCTGCCCAGAGAGAAAGAGGGTTAAAATCCAGGTATTCCCAAGTTGTACTCCAGCACGATGGTACAGAGGGACCATTGAGACTTGGAGTCCTGAGGGTAATTACACAACCACCTCTATTTCCATTGCCAATGTCACTGATAAGAAACTACAAAATAGTTTCTTATGCTCCTAACAGAGCTGTATGTACACAAGCACACCTATATCTGGCCGGCGAGTCATTGTGTGGAAGGCCCAATCTTTGGTGCTACCGTGAAATCTCTACAAGAAGAAGGATCTAGCAGTCACCTTATGTATAGTATCCCATGCATTCATTCAGCACATAATTACTGAATGACACCTGTGCACCAGGCACTATGTTGGGCACTAGGCAGAAATAATCTCTACCCTGAAAGGGCTCATAATCTAGTAAATGAGAGTCAACAGATTATTCTAATGAAGAATTCTATGGGGAAGAAAGGGAGTTCTTGGCTGTTCAAAGAAAAGGGAAGGAGCCAGACCTCCTTGGAGCGTATGAAATAAGTGGTATTTAAAGTGACGGCTTCAGAATGTTCTCCTTCAAGAAATGGTGCTGTAAGGGAAGTGGATCAGGTCTATAACATAGAATTCATTAACTTTCGCACACTGGCGTTATAAAACACTCCCCATAGGGGCGCCTGGGTGGCTCAGTCGGTTGAGCCTCCGACTTTGGCTCAGGTCATGATCTCGCGGTTTGTGAGTTCGAGCCCCGCGTCGGGCTCTGGGCTGACAGCTCAGAGCCTGGAGCCTGCTTTGGATTCTGTGTCTCCCTCTCTCTCTGGCCCTCCCCTGCTTGTGCACTCTCTGTCTCTCTCAAAAATGAACAAATGTGAAAACAGAAACAAAAAACCCACTCCCTTTGTTCTTCCTAGAAACATGAGGGCTTGAAATGATTCCCATTTTACAGATCAATCAGAAATTACCTGATTGAACTCAGACTGCTTAACTAGATGAATCTCAGATTCCAACCAGGTCCTGAATTTGAGGTGACTTTGATTCTGAGTGCCTATTGACTGACACTGATGGTGATATCCGCTGGAATTCTCCAGGGTTATGATACTCAACCAACTCCATGAGCAGACTTTCTCACCAATTATGTGAATTAATCGTGAAACCTACATTTGTGTAATATTTTAGAGTTTTATAATAGCATGTCTACATAAGAAACGATCATAAGACTAGTTAATTTAAACAAACAGCCAGGTTAAGTTGTGGCTTTTTTTTTTTTTTTGCCACTTAGTTACTGATTATTATTGAATTGACTGAAATGACTGGTAGATTTCTTTCATACATCACGGAGCATTTAGCTGAAATTTCACAGTGTGAAAGGGTTGAGAGGAGGACTGCACTGCTTTTTAAAATCAAATCTCATTCCAAAGCTGTTACGTTTCTATTTCAGAAATGACAATTAGCATGTTAATGCTTCCTGTTTCAAGAATTTAACTGCAATGAAAATAATTTTTGCTAGATTTAGTGAAATTAACCTTTAGTCACAGGACTTTGCTCACAGAACTTTATGGGTTTTTCCCCCATGTCACTTAAAAGAAGTTCTAAATCTCAAGACATGTATGGAAAAAATAAATCTGTGCCCACTTTACTAATTACTATCAAAATAGAGAAAATTTAAAGTAACTCAGTATATCAAAAGCAGCTTAGATTGTGACATGAAAGAAAGACTGATTATTTCTCCTTAAAATGTTTTTGGAATTTCCTTCAGGATATTTCCATGCATTCAAGTCTACATTAAGTAATTAATCTAAGCCACTAAAGTTTCAAAAAAATTAAATACTAGTTGAATCAAAAGGAGGAGTTTCTCTTTAGGAAATGTGAAAGTGGTCCGGGAGTGTATTTGCCTTAAAGTAAATGAATAATGAATGAAGCCAAATTATTACTTTGGGGGAAAGTGGATGTTGAAGAGCGGAATTCACACAAATTTCATCAGAGACTAGTGAAGTCATTTGGACAACGAGGCAGGGCAGAAATGGTCTTACTATAATATTCAAACTTCTTGGATCAGTTCCTTCACAAAAGCTGTGGCACTGAAAGTATTTCCAGTCCCATGTCAAAGGTGGAGATGAGAAAACTCAACTGATATCTTTGAGAACCTGTCATGGTTTCCATTATGGCTTTATGTGGTTCACATTAAATCATGACACCAGAATATGATGAGACGTCGACCAACCCAAAGTTCCTGCAAACAAGGGGTGTATGGAAGACTGGCCTTAGTAAAAGGAGGCAGCAGCTGGCAGGGAGACAGGGCATAATCCACGGATCCTACCAAAGCAAGCCTGGAAAGCAAGATGCATTCCCATGTGATAAGAGTAAGTTTGCACCAAGGGGTATCAGAGGACTCCATCTCTTGGAGTGGAGGGGGAAGTTTGTCTAGGTCATGGGTATGTAGAGACCCACATCATTTTGTCTGAAGAAGAAGAAGGAATAGGATTCCCTGCTAAGACCTGAAGGGAAGAAGAAAAAATTAATGTCTCCGAATGCATCCTACCTAACAAAGGTGCTGACTGTAAGTGGGTTCCTGGGAATGTGTCTTCCTCGGGGGCAGGAGGCATTGCTTTGGCTGTGGTCTCCCTAGCATGAGCAGTGGATGCTAAAGAGGAACTTTTCAAGCTAAGGGTCCTACAAATGTTCACATAAGGTGAAAACCTAAGCCCTGCTCTTTGAGGTCTTGCGGTAAAACCTCTTTTCTTTCTCTAACATGCATTTTGTGGCTAGCACTACCTCACTCTCAATTCTGTTGTCTGGCACAAAACCGCCCAATGGCACAGAAGCCCAACACGAGGGTAAAAGAAAATTGCTGAGCTCCAGCATTTCCCTTGTAATCCTTGGAGAACAATTTAGTACTGAACTTGTATCCAGGATACAGAACACTTTTTTCCCTACATTGAGAGGGAATGACACAACTGGGCATTGTGGTGTGACCTAAATTCAACAGATAAACATTTGGACGGCGACTCGCCCTCCACCTGGCATTAATCCTTCGCTCTTCCTTTTCAGAAAGATAGGCTACAGCCAGAGAAGGCACCTTAAGGCATCATTGCCTCCTGATGGTATAAAAAGCTTTCGTCAGACTGGATTTGCTCTCATTACGTTACCTTAATGTTGGCAAGTGAGAGCAAGGCAGGTGGAGAGGAGGCAGTCATTCCAAAAGGCTTGCACTGCCTTTTCAGCAGGAAGCTAAGGAGGCTTCTGGCCTCTATCAGATCCTCATTTCTGCAGCCCAAACTCAAACTTTACCCCTATTTCTGTTTTTAGGTTCTATGTTTTAAAAGTTAGGCAGCACAGGTAAGCCTGGGCTACATACCAACTCTGCCCTCCCTCTACAAGTAATCACTAGAGTTGGAAATTCTAGCACTCCACAATCTCTAATTTATACTGATCATATTACAGCTCAGAACTGTAGTCTCAGGCTGTCTAACGTAGGGGATGTTATAAAGTTTTCCTTACCTCGCTTATTGATCAACAACACTGGCTCTTATAAACGATTTTAATCAGAAGCGGGATGTACTTCTCTAGAGTTGAGAATTAGTTTTATTATGTTCTAATGCGATCATGTCCAGAGAAAAGGTAAATGAAAGCACTAAATGTTCATAATTGTCCTAACAGTCTTTTTTTCTGCCTAAAAGGGCCATCCCATTTTAAAATTTTGTGCATGTTGCTATTCCTCGAGTTTTATCATTTGTCAACAAATCAACTACCTGCTTAGCAGCCCTCATGAGGGATTTAAAATAGCCGCCATGAAAACCCTAGGCATTTACTATTTTTATAACAAACTTGATTGTCACCTATGATATTTCAAAGATCACTCCTCATATAGACATCACGCTGGAAATTAGATGCAGGGCCCGCTTTCCATGGAACATTATGCAGAGGCACTCTGACTAATAAATCTTTGTAGCTAATGCATTCCAGATGGAAGCCATGTCTCACAGATTTAACCTTCCTAAACCCTTCCAAAAATTCCTCCCATCAAAAGCTCACTGAGTGAGATATGTTTGATTGAAATGGCATCATCAATACATGACAACTAAGTAATAGTACAAATGATTACCGTTTGCAGGAAAATTGCCATATTCCTTCCCACAAAGACCTGGTTTTGGACAACCCCCAAGCCAAGAAGATGAACCTGCTATGTCTTACTGGGTAGCTTACATGCTTTTCTCTTAAATCCTGTTGCCATTAACAGATGCTATACAGGCAACAGCCATTTCTGTCTCTTTAACTTTTGTACACGTGTAACAAAGGCTGCTAAAAGGAAGGATTGAGACTCTTGGAGGAACCACTAATTAACATCCTGTTTAATCATGTCACCATGTTTAGCAGTCTACATCATTAGTTTATGTCAAGCAGACACGGTGAAACATCTAAACACCTCCATGTAGATCCTTACAGAATCAGTCATGTGCAGCGGTAAGGGCAGTGTCATACGAGACTCTAGATGTACCTGTAATATTTAGAAACGTTACAAATCACCCATCACAGGCTTAGCTCATGCAGCCTTCAAGCTCTTGGCTTTTTCTTCTAGCAGTTTCTCAAACCCAGGCCAACTCACAGCACATGGTTATTTTTTTTTTCATTTTTTATGAGGAAAATGAACTTCCTGGAATAATAGGAAATGCCACATTCTGCTGTCTATCTTCAGATGTGAGGGCTCTCCACCAGAACCCCACCTCGTGCAAGGGAGATCCTGATAAGGTTCGCTAGAAGCTGCCTATTACAAAGTTTTAAATTCACCAACTTCCTCCTCTCCCCTCTCCCCAAACCATTTAAACTCAGGATGCAGTAAAATGCAGTAAAATTTCACTAATTAGAACTGATGCATAAAGGACAGACTGAATCAGTAATATATGAATGCTTCAATGCTTCACAAATGAATGAATGAAAACGAGTACTTTGTTCCTTTGCTTTGTTTTTACTTTCAACAACTGCATGTTGGGTAAACTGAATTAGAGCCTCCCAAACATTACAGTTTATCTTAAAATGGAATAACCTTTGCAACAACTGTCTGGCTATAACAGATCACCGTGCTGCTAAATTCATACACAATGCTTATCTCTTTAAACATACCTGGTGGCCCTCTGTGTGGTGGAGAAGGCCCCAGCAGTTCAGAGGCCCAGGCTCTGCTCTGCTTCTAACTAAACACTTGTGTGATTTTGAAGCTTCTCGCTCAGACTTCAGGTGCATCCCTTCTGCACCTGGGAAAGGAGATTTAGCTGTAGCTTAGTAGGTCTCATCAACAGGCACACCCATCAGAATCATCTCATTTTTCCCTTCAAGTGCACACATCTATTCTTAGAATTTCTGACTCAGTAGGTTCTGGGTAGGATCTTAGAACAGGATAGTTGAAAACAACTCCCCACCTGATCTCTTGCAGCCCCTGTGGAGAAACTGGGTAAACTCTGAGACCCCCTGCGGCTCTCAAAAAAACATGATTCCACCGAATTTGTGCCCATACTTACTTAGAAAAATGAGTCGACATATGTCTAGGAAAAAGGGTCTGGAATAAAATACCCAGAAAGAGCAATAACCATGAACCCCCATCCAACACGTACTTTGCTCCTGTGCTGATCTAAGCATGGCTCAAGAATTAACATGTTTACACTCATGGAACACCTAGAAGGCCACAATATGGGTGGAGACTCTTGGTTATCCCAGTTTTACAGGTGAGCCACAGAAGGTTAAGGAACCACATTAATAACAGCAAATTATTCCCTGATTGATGAAATTGTGGGTAATTTTCATGTTTTCCTTGTGCTTTTCTACATTAACATTAAAAAAATAATCAGGTACTTGTTATATGGTAAAAAGTTTAAAGTTTAAAAACGCATTTCATGAAAAGGATTTCATGTAACATACATTCATTGGCACAGTAAATATAGAAAACATACAGCTCTAAGCCTGTTATTAGGTGGGTACAAAGCTGAGCAATCACAAACAAGGGTCCGTTTTCCAGAAATACACTGAAGGAAGCAAATGTAACTGTGCATGGAACTTGGTCCCTGGTAGTCATGGCAAAAAGGGGAAACCTCCAGAGTTGCACAGTTACCCTTACTTAATGGAAGGAAGCACACTGGATCATCAGGAGGGTTGAACTTTCTTGAAACCCTAAAGTTGAAGAGGAATTTCCACATCGATCTCCAGGTAAGGAATGTGATTCTGTAATTCTAAGACTTTTGAAAAATAGGTCAATAATGCAAAGGCAAAGTTAAGCCCATCTGAGATTGAATTATCATAAAATCTGAAGTGGGGAAGTCAGAACAAAAGGACTTTGACTCGATTAGATTTCTAGTCCCGTTTCCCCCCCCTCTTTTCTGTTCCAGAATTCACAGATCACAATCAAAGAATATACTTTCTGTGTAAAAGGCAGATCTTCGTTATCAGGAAGAGCCATTTATAGAAGAGTCTGGTTTCTTTAATCATTCCTTAAAAGGTCTTCTGGATACTAAATAATAGGAAATATTGAGGCAGGGGGAACTAAAGCCCTTTATAAGCCTTGCTTATAGGACAAGCCTTGCTCCTGAGTGACACATGCAGAAACAACCCTAAATCACACGGTATAATTATCTTCTTTATGCTCTGGCTCTAAAATTCTTAAGAGCCCCTGCCCAAATGTCCTCCTCACTTTGATCTATGGTGGTAATCTTACATTAAAACTCAATCACACTGGGGAATGTCATTTTGGCAGCTTTCAGGCAGGTCTTAACAACAGACCCCCGGCTGAGACAAGCCAGGAAGAGATCAAGCACTCTTCACCTCACCCAGCAGCAGGGGCCTGGCCGGACAGGCACACCTGAGTGAGGTTGCACTTGAGCTTGAAGCCTGCCTGGCTCATTCAAAATGAACCCGGACCACACGCATGCCTGTGTGAGTATCCATAGCCACTGCCACTCATGATCATTTCGTTTAGTTGGTGTCCCATAGCAGGGGAGAAAGTCACTCTGTGGTGCCTCATCTCTTTTCCCCTTCGACAAAAAGGAACCATGCATACCCAGGCATAATAAAAGACACAGACAGAGTTTAAACTTGAATAGGAATACACGTTTCACAGTTTGTTTTTTTAAAAGGTAATTGCTACATCAGATCTAATAGATCATCAGACTGTACATCAGGAGTTGATTTTTTATACTTACTGAAACAGGCCCTCCATACTCTTTAAAAAGATTTTAGAAGAAAATTGTTTGTCTGCTTTTTGAGGAGCTCCTTTCACCTTAGATTGGAAAACTTGGGATTTCTTTTTTTCCCGTATCTAATCCTATTCTTTGAGTCCAGTCTGCTTCCGTGATTATAATAAAAGTGGCGAGGGCCTCAAAATCCAGCTCCTCCTTCATAGAAACATTAAGCATGTGAGTTCGTCCTCCTTTGAGAAGGCCCAGCTCCAGCTGAGAGTCCACATCCAGGAGCGTGAGTGCTCTAAGTACCTTTCAGCTCCTTCGTTGTTGGTACACACTTGTTCACAAGGCCACTTAAAATTAAACCAATATAGATTTTGGCTCCAGCGTCAGCCAAGTTCTGGGATAAGAGGACATCAGCATTAATATGATGAGACAAAAGGGCTTTTGCAACACATTTTCAACTCTTCTTTTTCTAAGAACAGTAGATTTTAATCTCATTATGAATTTAATGCAGAGGCTGTTAGCAGACTTCAGCAAAACACAGCACCTGACACAGAACGCCCGTACCCTGCCTGTGGGTGCAAATGATACTTGCACGGACACTTCAGCATCACGTTTTAGGAGGAAAGGAAGATTTTACACAAGAGTTACTGAACCTTGTTACAGAACTTCTTTCTTCCGGGTTAATTCTGAGTCCTTTAAGATGACTTCCATCTTTTCCTTATTCCTCTATTTCTCTCTGTATAAAATGGGTACAAGATAATGCACAAAAATAACAGGCTAAATGTGAACAATTCTAATCAAGTGCTTACAGAACTATAATTGAAAAGTGAAATGAAAAAATAAAAGTGAAATGAACCTACAAGGAAACATAATGATGGATCACCTTTCTTTTTTGTAGATACTTAAAGTTTATTATCCATGTTAAAATATTTTTAAACCTTATTATAAAATAGCTTACTCCAATGTATAAAAATGACCAGGAGAGAGGGTGAAGTAAAAGCTAACATTTGCTAAGCACCTAGAATGGGCAAGGCATGTCAGAGCATCATCTCAATTCAACCTACACAAAAGATTCTGTTGCCATCAGCATCTTGCAACTGATGGGACTGAGGTCCACAGGTTGACCAAGGTCACACGACTAGGAAGTAGAACTCAGATGTCCATTTTACCACACCCAGAGATTCTGAGCCAAAGAGTCCACCTTCTTAACCGCCATACAACAGCAGTGAACATGATGGGAAATAAAAAGGGACATAGGGCAAGTAAGAACACGTGGGTTCTGGGACAATATTAATAGATAATCTTGGGCAAGGAATTTCCCTCTCATCCTGTGTTTATGCGGTACGCATTTTTGTTAGCCAGATAGTGAATGCTGGACAATAAATACGAAATCCAATGATGTAATATTGGGCTTTGGTTCTCAAGGAGATCACAGACTGGTTGGGGCGATAAACAATTTGACTCACAGCAATGGAGTAATACTAAACAACTTAAGGGTGTGATAATTTTCAGCTCTTGTTAGGATATGACCAAATATCATTATTTTAAATAAAGAAGGCTTAAGATAGCTACAGAGCTCCTGAGGACATCAAAGGATAACTGTATCATATAAAGAGAATATCTTGAGTTTAGATACAGGATAGTCCAGTAAATACCTCTAGCTCAGTAAATACCTTGCAATCATGACGATCAATAATGCCAGCTAACAACATCTTCACTCTATGTGAGGATATTTATAAACAATAGATGGAGAGCGTTAAATAAAACCAATCAATGAGAATTAAAGTAAGTATTGGAAACTTCTTTCTCCAATTTGCATAAATCCAGGTTTGGAAAAGAGCAGATGACGACCTATCATAGCCAAATGTGAAGCATAGTACAACTCAAACTACAAGTAATCTGGCAACGAAAACAAAACACAACAACACTAACCAGCCTTTACAGAAGGAAATAGGATGCCAGAAATTAAAGGTAAAAATTTGGAATACAAGTATGCTAAATATCATCCAGACCCGAATATTTTTTTCTTTTTGTGATGAATTTTCTCTTCATTTTGTGATGAATACAGGAATTTTAAAAAAGTAGTTTGGAAGACTACACTCTAAAGGGCTGCTGTTGCCCCATACTAGGGTTGCAAGCCACTTTGTTTTTCTTTGTATTTTCTTTAGTCTAAGTTTTCTGTAATGAACTCAAGACTGTTTTCTTTTGTTCTTTCAGGATAACTTCAGCTGTGCCGGCAGAACCCACCACAAGCCACATACTGTGGCTCAGTCTCACTGCAGAATGGAGAAATGCCACGTTTGGTGCACATAGCGTCCACAATCTATACGTTGCACAAAGAAAAGTGTCCCAGAATAAAAGAGAAGCCAGCTGTCCTCTATAAGAAATTCTGGTCCTGCCTTTGGGGAGTATATCCAATGAGAACTTGTCCTTGAGATATAATACTTTCAATGGGTGAGCCATTCCAAACTTTCACATATTGCCGAGCAAGTTTCTACTCAACTTTCTCATTGTACTCAGCGCTGTCTGTGCAGTTAATTTAGGCATCAGAAAACTCAGTTGTTAATTTTCTGACTTGCCTCTGGACTCTTAAATGCTATTGCTCCAATCATAACACGTCGGAACACTTACACAGATTTCAACAATAATATCCACAGCTGGGAATAAATCAAAGCAGTTTTATCACTGATTAAGTGCTATTGAAATATGGTTACAAGACAACATGAAGCAAAGGACAGATTTCACTTGGGAAGATTAAGATGAAGCCTTGGGGGTTGGGGAAAGGAGGAGAATCCAAACAAAGTCTATGCAACATTTAAAAAGTATATAATTTAGAGTTAGAATGCAGTTTTTAGTCATTTAAATCTCAGTTTCCTGTGTGCGTGTGTGTTTATGCTATAGAGTGGTTCAACCATATAAGATGCATTTAGGCACAGCTGTTTTTCTAGCCAGGGTATCTTCATACTGAGACAAAGGTCATCAGGCTTGTTCTGTAGAGGGCCAGAGTATAAAATATATTAGGCACTAAAGGCCATACAGTCACTGTTGCAACTACTCAAGCCCACCGTTTTGCGTGAAAGCAGCCATTTCAATACATAAATGAGTGAGCATGGCCATGTTCCAACAAAACTTTGTTTATAAAACAAAAACAAAAATAGGCAGAGGGCTGGAATGTGGCCCCTGTGGTGTAGCAAGATATGGGGTATTCCATCTACCGAGAAAACTCCCCAGATGAACAGGGGCAAGAGTGAAGGGTGTAGGGGTAGAGTTGGCAAGGACACGTAGGACTTAAACACATTCAGTTGTCCTAAGACTCAGCCTTATCCTTGGTTGGGGGCGAGGTGGGGAAGGGGAGTCTGCACCCTACAGACATGCCACATACAGCACTACTCTGGATAGTGCTGGGGTAGTCAACTCTCCCTGGGCATCGGTGGTATTTTCTTATTAAAAATTGTTTCCTTTCTCTTCTTTCCTCTTTTACCCATCTTCTCCCTCCAAGGGCCTTTCCAATTGCACTGCTGATTATTTTGGCCACAAATATGTCAGGGTTTCCTCTTTTTAATCAGATCATTCCAGCCATCTCTTAGATTTGGCCAGCGCCTGGTGCTGACAGATTTTGGCCTGTTCACTCTGCGGCTCATGTGCTGACCAAGCCAGGCCAGATGCTTAGATGTTGCTATTTTGCAACCACATCTGTGCTGAGGTTTGGAAGTGGGAAAGCAGTTTTCAGCAGTGTTCGATCCTTGTCTCGGGGGCTCTTTGACATTGTCATCAAGGATCTAGATGATGGCAGAGAGATGATCCTATGACTGCAGATCACCAAAATTTAAGTGTACATAGAATTCCTCCTTGCAAGATAACCTCAGCCTAACACGATCTTGCCAACGAGGGGCAATGTGACTCAGAAATATAATCAAGTTGGTAAGGACAACTGCAACATTGTGTATCAGGAAGATTAGCCTCCTGCACAAAGCAAGACACAAAACGTATGTTGTCAGAACTCAGACGGGCTCTTAGTACCTGCTCTACACTCGGCAATCCCTTCACGTAGACTTCATGAGCTTCTTTTCCAACTGGCACTCCAAACCTTCACTGTTCTCTCTGAGGTTCCTATTCTATCCTCTCCCTGTCTCCTAGAGAGACAACATCAGTTTTCCTTTGACATTATGGAATTCCCTAGGGTTCTGGATCCTTGATTTTCTTCTCTTCAAACTTTGCGTATTCTGGGATGATTTCCCCCAAGCCCATGACTTTCGCCACAACCTACCCCTATCCAGATAGCCCTCAAATCAGCATCCCTAAGCCTCCTACATTTAAGACCCTAATCAGGAATATCTCTACCTTATTTATTGCAGACACCTCAAACTCTTGACCTCCCCATTTAAATCAGTCATCCTCCCCACTGCTCCCCAAATTATGCCTTCTGCTACACAATTTGACTGATTTTTACCACCATCTAGCCCAGCATGCTGGCCAGACACACTGGAGTCAGCCTTTCCCCTCCACCAGGTATCTATCTTCTCAGTCCTCAAATCCAGCCTCTTCTACTTTCTAAGTGTCATTTGAATTCACCTTTCCTCTATTTTCACTGCTTCAACCTTAGCTTCAAGTCCTCACAACTTTTTATCCCTCCAGAGTGGTTGACCTATTTCTGACATCTATGTCATCCTTCATATTATAGTCACATTTTGAAACTGAAAAAGTCATTGCCTAGAATAAAAAAGGTCAAATTGCGTTCCACGTCATACAAGGTTCAAGATCATCTCATGCTATGTCAATACTCTTCTCCCTCCTTCCTACAGACAGACAGACACTCACACATTCTCTCTCTCCCCTCCTTCCCTCTCTTGATTGCAACCATGGTGTACGTCTTAATAGCTCCCGTTGCAGGCCATGCTTTTTGTGTTTCTGTGCTTTTGCATAGACACAGAAATTTCTTTTGCTTAGAATTCTTTTGCTCAGGTGACCAACCATCAAAATTTAGCTTCAAAGTGCCCTCTCTACAAAGACTCTAAACATTCTACCACAAGGCTAAGAGGGTTCTTTGGGTCCCCATTATTCTGTACACATGCTCACATGATAGCACTTGGCATACTGGCTTTCTACTGTAACTACAGTTCTGTCTCTGCAGATTGTGAACTCCTTTAGATGAAGACACCTGCCTTGTTCATAAGTGTATCCCACCATTCAGAATACCATCTGGTGTATATACCATCTGGTAAATATCTGTAAAATGCATTATGCAATAAATGGCTACATGCAAATGTAGTTGTATTAGTTAATGGCCTTACCATCAGCCTGAAACATAGCATTTTACTTCAAGTAAACATAGTATTAGCAAACATTAGGTAGCATGCAAAATATTATTTCCTCTCTCATTTTTCAGCGTTTGTCAGATCATGCATGAATAAATCTATAGACTTTGCCTTCAATAATTAAAGTCACATAAAACATGACTAGAACTTAAAGGAAACCATAAAGAATTTGGAAAATAAAACTTACAAGAAACTAGGCAGTAGATTAGAATTATTTCATTAAAAAAAGGCCAAGACTTATTTAATAGAAACTGTTGAGTTGAGTCGAGAATTTTCTGCTGAGATTGGTAACAAGTTTTTACCCGTCTTCTCTGAGAACAGAATGAGACTTAAAAAAAAAACTATCTAGCAAATAAAGTGAAAGAATTTGAGGAATATCTATGTATCCTCCAGCTTATTAGAGAGGATGAAGTGTTCCTAGAGAAGATGGAAAAAATAATCCAAGATAAAAACTGGAAGAAAAAGATTTCAGTAGGGTTGATGTTGAATCAAATGGAATATCAGGAGATTAGAGAATTGAAGCTATCATCAGGGAAAAGGAGAGGAGAAAACTAGATGTCACTAAAGCCATAAAAATCTATAAATGGCACGGACCACTACATGTGAGTTCAGATGTTCTGAAGAAAGTGTCACAGTCCAGGCCATAGGCACAGGTACCAGTCCAGGGGGAGTTCCTGGTATAGCCTTCAGAGAAAGAGGGTTGGTGGGGTAGCTGGGGACTCTTTGCTGGCTGATGGGTTGATGATTCAACATGGTCAATCAAGATGTTCATAGCTTTTCAAAATAAAATGCCACTGAGTCTGCAAACTCCTACCCACTACTGTTGACTGTAGTGACAATAAATAATAGTTATACAAAGTGCTTCAATTTGCCTCTAGGACTTTTAAAGCTTTAGGTCTGAAATAAGAGGTACTGGTGAAATATTTCCATCATCGAGGTAATGATTTGGTATAAGAAAGCTGGTTGGAAGAAGAGTGTTAACAGATTTTTTTTAATTAAAAATATTTTTTTTTAATCGTGTAACAGGGTTATAATTCATTTTTCTGGCTCAAGATAGAGAAACTCTTATGAAGAACAGGAAATGTGTGTTTGGAAGATCAAGAGAGTTTAAAGGGGAAATTGGAGGCACATCACAGAGCCTGAGTGAGGCCCAGGTAAAAGTCTCTAAGGGCATACTACACAAGATAGTATATTTAACAAAGATAAAATGTTAACAGAAGTTTTGCACCTAATAGTTATGGCTTTAGGAGTACATATACTAATGCATAAAGGATAGGCAATAAAACAAAATAAACCTGAAGTATTAGCACCATGTTGAATAATATAAATTTTAACACACAGAAGTGAGCAGTATATCACAGTTACAACAAGACTCAGTGGGATGTGGCTCATACATGGAGAATGCGGACAGAGGGCACACACTGATCAAAAGAAATACAACCAACAAATTGGGGAGGGGTATTATAGTCTTGTTTCAAACATACAAAAATGTAAACATAAATCTAGAGGGAAAAATAATTCTAAAAGATGGGAGCACAATGGAGAGTATTTGGGTTAAGGAAGAAATCACTGAGACTGCTATGGGGGAGGATTACAGATGCGGTGGGAGATAAGGATTATTTCAGAAAGTAGATTATCCAATTGGGCAGCAGAAGGATAACATGGTGAGGGGATCTCAAGTATTGGCATATCTGCTGGGAGTATTACTCAGCTAAAAGCAGAGCATCTGATAAAGTCTTGCCTTGTAGGCAATTTCAGCTTTCAGAAGGAAAAGGAAGAAATGTGTATACATGTGCACTGATTTTCATAGAGTTATCTAAATCTCTTTTGAACATGGTATAAAAATGATAGCATAAAAATCACATCATCTCAGAGTAGAAGGAACTGTAAATGTCACCCAGGCCAACAAGTGAATGCCATCTATGTGACCCTGCTGTGATGGCCCAGCAGTCATTGAGCTCTTCCAGTTACAAGATGGTTATGAGACTGGTCATTCCATATTCAGGTTATGAGACCAGTCATTCCATATTCAGGCAATTTAGACTGAGTTGCCTTTATAGCAAGGTTAATATCTGTTCAGTTACTAGTCTTAACTCTAATTTCTCTGAGTACATAGGTGAAAACTAACTCTTTTGCCTCAAGTCAGTCCATCGAATATTTGAAGACAGTTTCCTATTCCCTGAAGCTTTCTTTTTCCAAGGCTTAAGCCCCATTTTTGTCTGTCACAATCCACATGACTTGTTTTGCATGTTTTCACCCCTGCCTGTTTACCTCTTGACAGAATTGAGGGGTGGCTACTGATGAGGAATAGGCAAGAACTTTGAGAAGAAGTTTTAATACTATGCAGAAAGGCAAGGCTGAGTATCCTCGGTCACATATCCCGAGTTCCAGGTGTGCAGACGCAGAACACGTCATGAACAGACAGGCATCATCCCATGATTAGAGATTCTAAAATAGGCTATTTCTCAAGGAAACGTGGAGATTCTAAAAGAGGAAGTATGGTTCCAATGATCCACATGAAGAAGTAAAAAAGAGAAAGGCATCAGAATAAGTGAAAATTGCTGAGCTGAAGCAGACTTATTAATGTATATATTAAAAGGACATGTAAAATGAGGAAGGAGTACAGTTAAGTAGAATGGGGTAAAAAAAAAACATTGCATGGAACTGAAATACAAATGTCAGCAAGGCTAAAGTTGGAATGATCTTGGGCTTATAAAAACTTCTAAAGAAAGTAAAATAAGTATGCATTCCTCCCCCACCCACCCACACACACACACACACATTATAGCTAGTATAAGACAATAAATCTGGAAAGGATAGGGACACTTCATTAGGAGGATTATATAATGCTGATTTGCCACAGGGGGAAGGGGGAAAATTACTGTTTTTTTTTTTTCCAGGTTCTCCATCAAGAAGAGAGTACAGAAGTTTAAAAAAAAATTCTTAAAAGGTCAAGAGAATCTTTAAAAAGGATTTGGCATGGTGTGTGTATGTGGGTACGTGCATGTGTAGATGTTTATATTAGATATATACGTGTATCTACACATATAGATTTCATATACTTGAGTAGAAAAGAGTGTAAGAATACAAATATACCAAATTAAATATATTCATGTTTCACTATATAGGCAAACCATAACCTAAAGATCCAATATAATGGTTGGTAATTTTAACATTTTATTAAAAATACTTAATGAACATCTTTTATCACCAATAATCACTAGAAGCCAGCAAGTATATACTTTAAGGTGAATCAACATTTTAACCCTTTTATTTATTAAAAATGTTTGTTTGTTTGTTTATTTATTTATTTATTTATTTATTTATTTATTTTATTTTTGGATATCTACAGAGAGAGAGACAGAGCATGAGTGGGGGAGAGGTGCAGAAAGAGACAGAAACACAGAATTGGAAGCAGGATGCAGGCTCTGAGCTGTCAGCACAGAGCCCAATGCCCAAAACGGGGCTCCAACTCACAAACCGTGAGATCATGACCTGAGCCAAAGTTGGACACTCAACTGATTGGGCCACCCAGGCACCCCAACATTTTTCCCTTTTTAAACAATATTTCGACACTTGCAGCCAATTTTTCTAATTATAATATTGTTTTTAGCAGAAAATTTGATAGTTTCAAAATTTAGGAAGACTAAGTAGATAAAATACAGTTAAGTAAAATAACAACTAGCCAAACAATTGAATTCGGTGCTAATTGAGGGAAGAATGACATCCTGTGAAGGTCCCTTTTTTATCGTTTGCTCTGGAATTACCCTGAATCATTCAGCATTTTTATCAACAGCTTCTTAAAGACAATCCAAGGTACAGATAAAATGTATTTCAGAAGGATAACTGGCCTAAGAGGTAAAAATCCGATTCAAAGTGACCTCGGTGTGTTAGAACAAAGTTCAGGAAACAGTAAAGTCAACAGAAAAATCATTTCCTTAAGTGCAAGATGGGGAAACCTGGCTTTACTGCAGCTCCTATGACTAAGGTCTAGGGCTCCTAGCTGGCCACAAGTTTCAGAAGAGTCAACAATGAAGTGGTTGCTAAATGGCTGGTATGATTTTGAAGCCACACCAGAAGTATAATTTTCAGATCAAGGGATTTAGTCCTTCCCCTAGTCTTTGCTCTACTTGGACTGTATCAGAATATTGTGTTGTGTCAGAGTCTGAAGTAGTTCACTGAGCCATAGGATGAATCACTAAAGAATCTACTAAGGAGAGACCTTGTAGAAGAGAGTTCCCAGGAAAAAAAAAGAAGTTGGTAAAAAAGGAAAAACTGGGATCGAAACATGAAAAATATAAAGATGCTCTTCAACATGAAAGTAGTATAATAATAAGATAGTAAACTTGCTCCATTTTAAGGCAGCCTATCATTGGAAATACCTGAACAGTGGTCAAGTGACTTCTGTCAAGGATATTTTGAAAGGGATTATTGCTTTGGAAGGAAATGTTAGATAGTCTGAAAAGTTCCATGTGACTCTAAGATTCCATGCCTTCCTCTTAAAAGGCTCTTACTTTCATTTGGTTTGATAAAGAATGTTGCAGGGAACTATCCATGAGATTTCATGTTAGAAAAGGCAATGTATTTAACGATACTAGTTTTTATTTGTACAGTAAAAAGTTCACCGAAAATATCCACGTAACTATATTTATTTTTCTAATTTACTCCTAAGGGAGTAACAGTGCCAGGAGTCAGACAGAAATTAAGTAAAAGATACTCAACATTATAGCACGATCTTCTGAATCACAGAACTATGATACATCTATTCCATCCCAGTGATGTAACCTTACTGATGAGATACCTAATGACCATAGGGGTTATATGACCTGTTAAATTAGTTATTACTATGGGACACTAAGAAAACATTCTTAACAAAATACAGGGGGTGCCTGGGTGGTTCAGTCAGCTAAGCAGCCTACTCTTGATTTCGGCTCAGGTCATGATCTCACGGTTCATGGATTCATGGCCCCATATCAAGGATTCTCTCTCTCTCTCTCTCTCTCTTTTTCTCTCTGTTCCTTCCCCACTCATGCTGTCTGTCTTTCTCAAAATAATTAAAATTTTAAAAAAAGGTAATGAAAAAAAGTCCTTGTAAGAAAAACAACCATTTGCGCTTTTTAGATAAAATGTCTCTATTTCCTATATCTTGCTGGGAATGTGTGTGTGTGTGGGGGGGGGGTGGGAATCAACGTGTGCTATTCAAATATAATAAAATGTTGGCATTATAAAAAAATCTATGAAGCTAATTATTAAGTTACAGAAGAACTGGTATAAAGTAATCCGTTTAGCATCACCCCTGAACCATACTTGGTTAGTATCTTCCGTGGCATGGAACCCCAGTGAAAGCAGTCAGCGCTCTCTGGAAGGGGTGCAGTCAACTGGACAGTCATAGTCTCTGCACCCATTCCCTGCCTGGGCTTGAGGAGCAGCCTGAGCTGGCCCAGAGAAGCTGTTCTATCTCAGCATCCCCTGCGCATCATCAAGAAGGGCGGCATGGTCCAGTGACAAGGCCCTGCATCAGGGTAAGATCTCTTCTCTGTGGTCTCATTTGTAACACGAGGTGTAGGGGGACTTCAAAGCTTCCATCTAGCTTTAATATTCTATGGGAGGGAGGGGGGGAGGTGTCCCTCCCACGCTGGTCTTAAGTTAACTCACTTCCTTAAACCATAGCTTAACATAACCAGGCCTAGTCGTGTCTCCACAAGTGGCTGGCCTCCGGAGTCTGAGTATGGAGTTCAACTGTGAAAAGATCTTTCTGCACAGGAATTCTTAGTGACAACACTGAATTAAGCATTCTGTTTTTATCTTCTTCCCAGGTATTGACCAAAGGGAGGACATTTTTCACTTGGGTTGTTTTCTGACCTCTTTTAAACACCCAGCAAGTTTAACTTCCACTAGGATTGACTAGCTCTTGTATTCTCTATCACTGACTACTTGGGAATCCTGCAGGTTTTTATTTTATTTTTTACAATGGCCTAATTTATTATTCAAAGGAATACTAATTTTTTTTTATTAGAATTCTTATTTCTCATTACTGTTTCCTCAAGATTCATTGACTGGGCATGAGTGTGGCCACAGTCCCAAGTGGAAAATGAACTTTTAGGACTCAAGGTCACCTTCATGTCCCACATCACCACCACAGTGAAGAAAATAATAATTCCCTTAGTCCAGGGAGTCGGTATTGAGGCTCCCTCTATAACTTTCTTATCCACCACATAAAATAAACACTATGCAAAATGCTCTATTGACTTCACAAAGGCTATAGTAAAAATGTTAAAAAAAAAATAAAAACCTGTTTCTATAAAATGAA
This sequence comes from Panthera leo, assembly GCF_018350215.1. Classification (NCBI taxonomy): domain Eukaryota; kingdom Metazoa; phylum Chordata; class Mammalia; order Carnivora; family Felidae; genus Panthera; species Panthera leo. The sequence goes on along the minus strand of NC_056684.1, from coordinate 82,644,805 downwards.
GAAAAGGTACTATTTTCCCAAGATGTTATTTATGTCTTTTTGAAGTTGGATAAATTCGGAAATCAAACAACTGCAAAAAAATTAATTCCTGCATATACTGTACTTTTCCAACCTTTGGACCACAGACCTAGAAAATGTTGAAGAAATTCATCGAGAATTTCCATCAGGTAAGTATGTCACCGACAGTCCACACCAGCTAAGATCCAGACTTTTCTGAGTGCCAAAAGAGACACAAAAACAAAAGCATTTCCTTTAGGTGTGACCACGCCTTTCATTTTGTCTGTGTCCTCTGCTAGCCAGTGTAGGACATTTTTACACATGGTGGGAATTCATTTTTTTGTATTTTGTCTTAAAGGTAAAGTTGATGGTAAAAGACGATACCATGTGTTTAGTATCAAATTAGAGGCAGGAGTGCTTAGGGAGTCTTGAGCACGGAGGTTCCCGAGCTGGTGAAGAAGTCATCCCTAATACAATACCCTGCCTGAGTCATTAATAATGCAAGAATCCAGATGGGCAAATGGCTTGTCATCACGCAGAAGACTTCTTTTCCTTTTTGAACAACTATCCTATAAGCCTGCAGTAGTCCTTCTGTCCCTGATACAGCTTTGCAATTCAGCCTCCGCTGCAGCATACTCCTGTGTAAGTATTGGAAAATCTGGCTAGGATGCCTTTTTCCCTCCTTTGCTTCCCCCACTCTACCAGGAAAGGTACGGCTCCTCAGTAACTCCTCCTTCAGGTACATTTCCCTGCCTCTTGGAGAGTCTTCTTTCTCTTAACTGTAGACAAACTGCTTACATGCTTTATTTTGCTAAATAATAAAAATGGGGTGAGAGCACGATCTATCTCAATATAGTGCATATCACCTCTCTTATGCTTGGTAAGCATCAGGAATCCCACGTGAAATCGCATTATCATTTATTTTTTAGGCTCAGTAACCGTCAAGAAATTTCTCATGAAATCACAGTATCAGTTATGTTTTTTTTAAATATCAAGACAATTTCTATCATCATTTGACTGACATACATATATTATTTCCCAAATGCTTTACAGTGTATTTTCAGCACTTCAGTGCCTTCTAGCTTAATTCTCCGCTTTATCTTTATTATCAAATTGCTGATAAATTTAAATGAGGCACACTTTAACAACTATAAAAAAAAAAAACAATGCTGGAAATGTACTGGGAAATAAGGGGAGAGAAATAGGCTACACTGAAACATATGAAGATTTTTTCCAGGGCCTGGCAAATTCTCATGGGCCATGAACATGGGCTCTGCCCTGCCACATATGCAGTTGTGACATGGAAGCCTGTAGCCGTGGCCCTTCCTTCTGTAAGTCTATGTGAATGTACTGGGGTATAATGTCTATTTGACATTTATCTGTGTCGCTGTAAGTATATGCAATATTTGAATCACTAAAGTCAAACTATGCTACTTTCTCTTCCATCCTTCAACCCAGCTCAATCCCCAAGTTGTCCTTTGAAAAGGAAGGGCTATTTATTCAAGTACAGTAAGGAACTCTCCCTCTCTTTATCAATCTTGTGGGAAGATTAAAGGCCATTCTATTTGGGACAGTCAATTGAATTCCTTGAATACTCTACTACAATCTAGATGGTAGAAAACCAATGAATGGATAAAAGTTTAGGGACTAAGGGTTTCAATTATAAGTCACATCTTTCTTAACTGGACTCTCTCTATAACCACAGATATAACAGGTAACTCAGTACTTGTTTTCTCTTCCTCAAGCAGGCAAGCTTGAAAAAATTAGTTCTATTCTGTTTTAGGGATTTACATCTGGGTCACTGTGCCTGTAATTTTTTTTTAAATGTTTATTTATTTTGAGAGAGAGAGACAAACAGAAAGAACTTGCAAAGGGTAGAGACAGAATCCCAAGCAGGCCCTGTGCTGCCAGCTCAGAGCCTGATGCGGGATGCGATCTCACGAACCAGGAGATCGTAACTTGAACTGAAATCAAGAGTCGGATGTGTAACCTGACGCTTAAAAGACTGAGCTACCCAGGAGCCCCTGCCTGTGAATTTTTGAAACCAATTCCCTGGTTAGACTGCTGCCGAGACAGGCTAATTAGAAGACAACACAACACAAAACAGAAACTGACCACGTACTCTGATAGCTTTAAATTAAAGAAATAAACAAAATCAACAATCAATCAATCATCTAACTCCTGGGCCTCCTTTGTGCTCACGATGGACTGCAGTTTCCTGGATCATAAGATATAATCACCACTAAAGGCTATTACTTGGTGAATGTTTTCCTTCTCATCGAATAACTTCAAATAAGCCTTTTGGAAGTCCACTATGAAGCAAAACGCTGTCAGGGTAACATAGGTAGCCTCAAAATGAAAACATCAGAATAGAAAATTAGGGCACAGCAGCTAAAATTCCAAGAAGGAACAGTTATTGTTTTTCCTAATTAAAAAAGTCCATGTCCTTGGTTTCTCAGATTTCTAACTAGTTGCGAGTTAGTTGAACAGTTTCCATGTATGCATCTGAATTGTGCCTTGGGAGCCTCAAGGGCATCTGAACCAAATATACATATTTATTCAGGAAAATTAATTGTTTACACTGATGAAATAGGCTGTAAATTGGATGAAAATATGCAGCAATGCTTGGATATTCGGGGGAAATTTAAATACATGCATTGACCTTTCGGGAACATGGACAGAGAATGGTAGACAGCACTTAAAATGCTGCTTTATAAAAACAGCAGTTTCTTTTCCACACAATGAAATAAAATTAAGATAAAAGATTTGGGCAGAATCTTCAGGGAGAAATTTTTGGTGGTCTGGGTTCCAACACACTGTGATCCAACACACTGATATGTACCTGCCACAAATCACTTAAATAAGCGGTTCATATGTCTAAGATAGTAACTTCAAAAGGTATAAAGAGATGTTGAAATATTATCACATTCGTTCCTTCATCCTTTTAATTAGCTATTATGGATTCAGAAAGTCGATGTATCTACTTAAGTTCTTACTGAAGCTCAGGTGTAAGTTTAGTTCATTCTACTTACAGAGGTCACAGTTGCATGTACGTGCTGGTCAGTACAAGACTTACTAGCATGATGGTACTTGACATGCACAAGGAGGGAGTCGTCTCTCTAAATCACCAGTTCTTCAGGCTTTCTTTCCTCCCCTCCTTCTCCCTACGAATTCTCAGCTCCAGGCATACTGACATTGTGTAACAGAGAAATGAGCCAAGGGATATTTAGTTCTGACAAATGTACCTGCTTCCTCTTCAGAGACTGGTTGGAGCTATTATGGAATCACTGTAGTAGGGCACCAGCAACTTCTCTCAGACACAATGGCCCCTGATGAGGCCATCCTGTAATGGCTATGAGGCCTAAGGGACACTGTTCTGTGTGGATACAAGAGGTGAATCAGGCCTTGTTCTACACAAATTGTAGAATGGGAATGGAAATGTAGCATGATGATGAAGATGGACATGGCCCAAGTAACTAACACTGTACACGCTGGCAATAACATATACACTGAAAGGGACAGGACATACTGGGGCAGGTGAGTTTTAGCATGTTTGTTAATAAAACTACTCACATTCTTTTTTAATCATGTTCATTTACCTACCTCCACCCTTGGGTAAAGAAATCCAATTTATGCTCTCCCAGGGCCTAAGCCATTGCCTAAAAGTTAGAAGCATATGGGCACTATATTAGAGAGTATCTGATAACCATTTAACACCAAGGGTGTTGAAATATTTCAAGCATTCTATGTGATATATATCCAAAATTCTGTGACACTATTTAATATATTAAGGTAGAAATTTTTTAATTGTATGAAAAAATAATGCGTCTTCCTTCTTAAAGGGAAGCATCAAAGACAGGACCTGATAAAATCCTAAATTATTAATGGGTTTATGTACAGAATGATCACAGAAGATTTTGGAAGTAAAAGACTAAAATGATAGCAACATTATTTACTTTTCACAGGATTTTAATAAAATATCCTGTGAAAAGTAAATAATGTTGCTATCATTTTAGTCTTTTACTTCCAAAATCTTCTGTGATCTCTTAAAAACTGAGAACAAACTGAGGGTTGATGGGGGGTGGGAGGGAGGGGAGGGTGGGTGATGGGTATTGAGGAGGGCACCTTTTGGGATGAGCACTGGGTGTTGTATGGAAACCAATTTGGCAATAAATTTCATATATTGAAAAAAATAAAAAATAAAAAATAAAAAAATAAAGATAAACAACAACAAAAAAATAAATAAAATTTTAAAACTTTATACAAATGCCCCAATGTAATACTAGCCAAGCTCATCATCAAATCTAAGACTTTTTACCACATCTTGTTTGATCAGGTCTTGCCCTTCAATCTAGAGGGCAATTTGCCATCTGATTCCATGGGTGACGGCTAGTGGGTATGACTGATGGATTTCACAATGGACAAATACTTTGTAGACCCCATAAGCATAGCCATTTGTAAACATAAGGTGCCCACCTAAATCCTTAATAGTGACAATTCTAGGTCTGATTAAAGATGTACAACCTCCATGAGCCTCCAAGCCTGACACTACTCTACAATGTTCTGGCCTGTGCCACCTGGAACTTGTTCATCAACGTAATTTATATTTCCCCCAAAGGGACTATAAGCTCCTTAAAAGCACACAATGAGTCTTATTCTTCATTGTATCCCTCAGAGCATCCAGCAGGGCACTGGATACATTATTGGATATTTAATAAATGTTTTTTGAATAAATAAAAATTAATATATTTCTGTTCATATTGCACTCCTAACTTTTTTACAGAAGACTGAGACAGGATATTGCTGAATTTAACATTTCTTTTTTTTTTTTTTTTAACATTTATTTATTTTTGAGACAGAGAGAGACAGAGCATGAACAGGGGAGGGGCAGAGAGAGAGGGAGACACAGAATCCGAAACAGGCTCCAGGCTCTGAGCCATCAGCACAGAGCCCGATGCGGAGCTCGAACTCACAGACTGCGAGATCGTGACCTGAGCTGAAGTCAGACGCTTAACAGACTGCGCCACCCAGGCGACCCGAATTTAACATTTCAATCTTTAGGTGAGTCTACTTCCCCAAATTCTTTTGGCCTTGAAGACATTTTGCCTCCTTCTGTGTACAGATTAAAAAAAAAAAAGTGGTCAAACAATTTGAGTCAATGACTCTGTACTGACGCAGTTTCCCTCCACTGAGAGTCTGGTTGGGTGCATCATCTATCGAAGAATGTCTTGGGGCATCTGGGTGACTTGGTTGAGTGTCTAACTCTTGATTTCAGCTCAGGTTATGATCCCAAGGTTAAGGGATTGAGCTCCATGTTGAGCATGGAGCCTGCTTGAGATTCTCTCTCCCACTTCTGATCTCTTTTTCTAAAATAATAATAATAATAACAATAATAATAATAATAATAATAATAATAAAGAATATCTTAAAGTCACCTACTAAGAGAAAGAATGATCCGTTTGTTCATTCTTTTATTCACTCAAACAGAATTCATTCAACTCATACTATATTCTTGCTACTTGTCTAGATTTCTGTGAAAAAAAAAATACACTCACATATATAAACTACTGCAAAGCTATATATAGAATTTTCTGAAGCCATGTTCAAAAAAATCAGCTTGGTGCAACGTGAATTTCAATGGGCGAGCAATCTGACAGAGACAGAACAAATCGGGGGAGGGGAGGGGGGTAACCTAACAATACTTTCTCAGATCATGCTCTCCCTCATTTCTGTTATATTCTTAACCATGAAAATGTGATTACTGTATTTTACTAAACTATCCCAAAGCAACTACTACTTTTCATTCTGAACATTTGTTTTTTTTTTTTTTTTTTTTTTTTAAGTCTGCCTACACTGAATAAAATCTTCACAGCTCCTGGCTGTTTAGAAAAAGTTTCCTTTCCGGCTTTTGACTTAGAATTGGGTCTAACTCTAAAGTCTGCAGGTTACGACATTGCCTAGAACTACTACCATACTCTTCATGATTGTTCCTTCACTGTACTCAACTCGCTACATACAAATCAAGTCCAAGAACATAGGACTACTTGCTACTACTAGCAGCTACTTGCTAACAAAAGAAACATAAGCCTGCTCCAAGAACTCAAGTAGTTGCCTCCAAATACACAGAGCACATTCCAGCAGCATGTCTCACAATTACCTGGATACTGTGCTAGGCCCTTTACCTATGTTATGTCATTAATCCTTACCCACAACATTCTAAGATTATCTCACTGTTTCCTTTCTGAAGATGAGGTTAAATAATTCAGGGTCACCAAAGCAGGGTTTTGAACTCAGTCTTCTTAGTTTTAAAGAATATGTTTGTTTCATAATGCCACGTGGTCTCTCTACACTGTCTTGAATCTAAGGCTAAATGCTGATGAAACTATTATTTGAAGTCAGTTTTAAAATCATTTGCTTGACAAATAAGAGATTTTAGATAGTCAATGATGATATGAGCCTACAGATAGACTACTCGGAAAAAACATTCCATTCCTCTAACTGCATTGTGTGGTTTTGGGGGTCTTTTGGGTCTCATTTTATCACAGCATTTTTCTGGAACTACAAGTTTCTTAAAATGTAGTTAGTACTAAGTATACATCGCCACAACCTGATGACATTGAAAAATCGAACAGGAAACAGGCCTTAGCATTTAAAAGTGGAAATGCAAAGATTCCTTACCTTTACATATGCAATACAGACAAGTGAAATCAATGACATGGAGTACCTATGTAATAAAGTAATTGCTTTAGAAATGTGTGTGATAATTTCATATCAGCTGAATAATTCATTACTAAAATTATTGTTAATGAATGTTAATTTAGTACGATTATCTCATGTGTGGGAATATGCTGATGTACAGTGATTTACAGTAAACTTTAAGGATGATCATTTTATTTTTAGACAATTGTGTGTTCATTAAATATGAAAAAATGATGACAAAACAGGTTTCAGTGATGCATTCAATTTGCAACGATAGAGTTTCAATCACAAATGGCTTTTGGGTTATATTAGCTATAGCCTATAAATCATATATAAATATGTTGTGCTTGTGATATCATGCGGAGCTGTCCAGCAGAGGGCTCCTTTGAAACAGAACGTGAAAAATGAGGCTGCCGTTCAAACTGGAGCCAACATGGTACTTTTAATAAAACATACTGAGGCTTAGAAAACGTTTATTCTAAATCAGCCAATGGTTCACAATCTATTTTCCTAGAGGTTGAAATTTCATGTATTGTTAAATTAATGTGATTTTCATGATACTTGTTCTATAAAAACATAAGATGATTAAGACCACATATTCTTTAAGGAAAGGCAAGTAAAACCAACAAATAAGTGCCCACAAGTTTATAAGTAGATGTACATTTAATTATATTTATATAGCAACCCAAACAAAATGTATCCAAATATTAAAGCGGACTTTTTTCCAGAATAATATATTGTGTTAAAAAAAAAGATTGTATAAACTTTTCCCTTTTATTAGAAACTATGGTTGTCATTGAGATATTATCCCCTTCCCCCAGTGTGGAGAAGTGGGGAGTTCTGTAGATTTTTTTCCTTTATAAATGATTAGATACACTTAAATAAGACAAAGAATTGTCTCTTCATATAAATGATTCTTATTTCTAACTGAAAAACCAACTTCGTGCGTTGCTAAAAATAAAATGATGTATGTCATATTATGCATGATTGAGTGATATAAAAAATGCTATAGGGATGCAAATGATCAATACTTTTCATATGAACTAGTGAGTGATTTCACTTTTCCACAGAGGAAGGCTAGGTCATCTAACAACTCAAAAAATGCTGTTTTTTTTTCCATTGGAATAACAGGTGGGGGGCAAGAGTGGAGGGCTCACTGAAACTATCATGTTCTTAATCTGAGCATTACAGACAGCTTCTGAGGTATCATAAATACTCACCAAAATTGACTTCATTCAGCTCAACCTTAAAGTTTGCACTTAATTTTAATAAATGGATACATCACTGGTACTTGTTGAGAAAAGGTGAACTTTAGATCCCCAAAGAAGATATTGACATTTATAAAACAAAGGTAAGGATAACAAATCTTTAAAAAAACAATCTAAAATCCTTTGTAATCACTGAAGTGAAATTTGTTCTGTGTCATACAGCCATAAACCCAACATTCTAGAATCAGGATACAGGAATCACATTGCTCTAGAGCTGGCAGCAATTCTAGTACTCAAATCCATGAAATAAAACCAGAAACTGACCCTTACACAAGCAGAAAGTATAGGTAAAATTTTCATGATTAAATAATTCTTATAATTAACAACCTATGTACATATATGTGGGTCTTTTTGTTTTGTTTTGGCAGATGAGAGCTGGGCCCTGGTATTCAGGGTACTGGAGACCAGACAAAGTTAACACCCTTATTTAACTAGTGATCTATCACTGTGAAAAGCTGGAGAAGCCAGATGTAGTAGAACATCTATGGTAACAAATCCAAAATCATGTTAGTGTATTTATTATCTGAAACATGACAAAGTAATCAGCCAACTTTGTATCATCTCCAAAAACAGCGCCACTCTAATGGAACCTGGAAAAACAAACATGGTGCAGCTTTGCATTTCACATGTGCATTTTAAATGCCATTATTTTTCCCTCTTTTGATCTTTTCTTTGTATTTGTAAAAGAAGCTTTCATCTCTAGATGTGTGTTGGGGGAGGTGCATCTTTCCATGTTTATGATGCCAACAGCCAGCCAGGCTTTTGCAAACGACAGAGACTGTACCAAGGCAGTTACATCTGATTGCTTAACCCCTCAGCGTGCCTGGGAAGTTCAGGAGCCCCTGCTGTGATGTTTTGTTTGCACACATGCACAGATAAAGGCCACCACTCTTCTCATTAAACAAGCAGGCATGTGGGAAAATTAATAATTTAATTTGCAGGGAGAAAGATGGATGTGGAAATCAAACGTAAGTCTACAACCTTCCCTGAGCACTCACCTTAGTGTCTGAGGAAATCTGATGCCAATTCGGCCGCCTGACTCCTGTCTCTGGGATGATATCAAGGTGTCAGCGAATTGGTGTTTTCATTCCACTGGGCTAGGAAGGGTTGTCTTGTCACAGTGCAGACACTCCAGGAGTGGGAGTGTGGTTGGGAGAGGGGAGAAGGAAAATACCGCTGCAATCATGCCGTAATAAGTGATCTTCCAGGGCTTCCAGTGCTTTCGAGAATCAGAACAGATCCGAGGGGAATTGCATGAACAAAGACTCAGAGACTCCAGAAGGGCTCTGTGTGGTCGTCAGCAAGTCGTAGCTTAGCATAACCTACCAGTTTACTCACTACTCCTAGGAGGCATTTGGTTCTTTTCTTTCAAAAGAGGGGAAGGGGGACAGAAGTCTGCTTCTCATCCTGTTAGTTGCATTATGATCCTGAGCTACTCCACCAGCATGCAAGAGCAATGACAAGCACCCCTGATTTTACACTCTTGGCAGAGTTGCATTTCCTTGAAAACTTTATGCATAAGGGTTGTCAGGACACTCAGATTACTCTGCAATTTTCTAAACCCACAGTTCCATAATGACACTGGCAACGCCTCCCTAAACCTAAATGATAAAGTGCTCACACCCCCATTGAGTTGAGCAAATGACCTGCAGAGAATCCTGAGCTCCATTCTGCCCTTAGGCTCTTGGTTCAGCCCTGAAGGGCATCTGCAATAGGGAAGAAATTTTAGCGCTGCCACTGTCTACATAGAAACATGGAGAACGAAACAACTGACAAGAGGAATTTCCCTGAAGTAAGGGATCGCCGGCGGCACAAATCATCATCATTATCATCGTCACAGCCAAATTTTCAAAGTGCATCTTTTCTTTCATTCCATTTATTTAAGGTCATTCTTTTGAACTTTCTCATTACTTGTGCTCATATGAGAACAGAGAACAGAGGACATCCCTAAATAAGGTGTTACTGGGAAGCTTTTCACAAGTTACCCTCAAGTTAGCATATTGTCCTTCACATGTCAAGATTACATCACTGGCCCACGGTCTAAAGGAAATACCCTCTAAATGGCTTTTTTTTTTTTTATTAATGGCAAGAATGCCATACATACTGTGTCCCCTGTATTCCATGAAAGCTAGATGACTAGGGTCAGTATATCAGGTATGGTTTTAGCATTGGATATAAATGAATTCTCCCAGAGAAAACTGGATCCTGGGACTTGATCACAACAGTACAGGTCCCTCCCCAGTGTCTTCATGAAGCACAGGGTTAACATCCAGTACAATCTGAATTTGAAGTCAGAAAATAATGAATTTTGACTCCACCCCTAATCAGCTTCATTACCTTGGGTAGAAGTATTAGCTGACTGGTACCTGAGAACACTATTACATACTTCACAAATGCTATTTCTTTGGACTAATTCTTACCAAAATGTGACAGCCTTTAACACCTACCTATTTATGCTTCATTTTTTTTTTCTGTAAATACAAAGTTGTCATTTTTGTCCTCTTATACAAGATATCCTCATAAATACTTAGGAATAACTTCCATACTCCTAGTAAGTCCTCTCTCTCTCTCTCTCTCTCTCTCTCTCTCTCTAGCTCAAGTATCTATATTATTTTCCAGTATTCATCAAAGAGCATGATTTCTAAGCTCCTCCCCATCTTGGTTTCTTTTCTTCCAATAGTCTCTATTGTTGCTGCTCTCCTCTAACAGTATAGGGGGAAAAATAACCTACAAAGCTGATTCTGTGGTCTCAGAACTTTCTATGCAACAGACTGATTGACCTTAATACATAAAATTACCGAAGTCAATGGTACAGTCTGACAAAGAAGACTGGTCACAATCACAAGGCCCAGAGGATTTAAAGAAAGGTCATTTCTTCGTATTGATAACAGGGTTTACGTTTACAAATGGTTGGAAGTCCACCGTTAGTCTCAGGACTGGCCTAGTGTTCAATGTGACTCTAAACACCTGTAAATACTCACCTGAAGTGTGAATATATCATTTTCGTAAAAGAGCATTTCCTAATCAACTAGATTAAACAAGTTTCTGGAGGATGTGAGATTCTCATGTTTCAATCTATAATGAACGTTAATGTTCAACATTAGCAACCTTGTAGGAAACGCTACTTTACTTGAATTTAATGCCAGCACACACACGTATGGACTTGTACATGTCTTTAAACAAACCCCTATGTCTTTAAACAAACCCCTATGCAGATTTTAAGAACTGTAGCTGACAGAAACAGTTAATATTTGTCAAGCACTTAATATCTGCCAGGCACTCTGCTAAGTGTGTGAATGAATGAAATAGAGTATTTCATTCAATCGCACTAATCCTATGAGATAGATGACATTATTATTACTTCATTATCACCCTTATTTTACAGATGAAAAACACTAAAGTTAGAGAAGTTAAATAAATGTGCCAACGGTCACACAACCAACAAGCAGCAGGATGTGGGAACTGAACACAGGTCTACCTCACTTCCACATCCATGCACGTGATCAACTCGTGGTACTTCCCCTCCAGTGACTATAGCAAAGGACATCTCTCCAGGGAATGAACAGCCTCTCTGGAAGACTGGAAGTAAATTCTGAGTTATCATGTATTATGGCTGAGCCCACAGATTCTCCATCTTATTACTCCATGAGGCATAACTGTGACCCATCAACTACCATTAGAATAAAATACTCAAACTGTCACTGCAAGGGCCTACTACCTATGTGTGCATAGTCATTCACAGCAACATGTAGGTAGGTACAAATACTACCAGTTAAGAATTAGTTCAACTAGAGATAAACTTTGAAGAATCACCATTACTATAAATGTGGTAAGTATATGAATATATTGTATGTGTGTTCCTTTTCCTGTGGGGTCTCCATCATCAACAGAACTACCAAGAAATAAAACCCATTTTGTTAACAGACACCAGAATCTACAGAGGAATATTGACCTTCAAAGAGTCACTTATTCGTTCAGCAAATATTTCTTGAGTGCCTATATGTACCAGGCCCTATTCTGAGCACTGGGAATATAGCTGTGAACAAATCAGCAAAATCCTTGTCCTTGTGGAACTTATCTTCAAACAATTTTGCTGACTTTCAAAGTTCTTGGCTCTTTTTTCTTATAATTGCCTTTAGAAGCAGATTCAAAGTTCCATAGGAACAGAGAATCATTATGCTCTCCATGCATCATGAATGTCTAGATGCTGGCAGCTGACTTCCCTAGTCATATTCACAGAGAGAGTGAGCCTTCCATACTAGATGCTGTGGGGAACGCCACAAAAGTTGATGACGGATGTTCTCATACGTGGCACAATATGGAAGTAATACCTTTCTGATTGTGGAATTGACTATAATTTTGTAGCAGGAAATGTGTGCCTAATCATTTTCAGTTCAGATTACTACAATTGGTTTGTACTCTTTGAAGACAACCCAGGGATGAACACGTCCGGTGGCAGAGAGAAACGGGCTCAAGGTTCAGTGTGGCCACAATGGCAATGTCCAGGGGCTACTTGGCCACTGTATAACCATCTTCCAGACAAGGACTTCTCCTTAGCTCTTAGGAGATTGTTTCCATAAAAAATTAAATGTTATTATCTTTCAAATCATCAAGTGCTTTAGGAAATTAAAACTATCTCTCTGCCAGGCTAAGGAAATGATAAATCCAGCTGGATAAAATGCAGTCTTCTACCTTATATGATACATATGACTTACCAAGATTTGTGCAAGGCCTATAAAATCATGCCTGTACAAAGTGTTATCCATCAATAAATAAAAATAGAACAGGTCAAAAAGCAGTCAAGGTAAGCCAAATTAAAGCCTCTGGCTTATTTTTTTGCATAATGTCCTACAACCAAGCGATAAGGAAAAATCTGCCATAACTCACTGTAAATGTGACACCTTCAAACCAATCTCAAATTCCCATGATGGAAGAACATAATACAAATAAGACTTTAATTTTCTTTTCTTTAAAAACAAAACACACACACGTTCCCTGATCTCACTCCCAGGAATGTTGATTCAACAGATATGGAGTGTTAATTTCCTTCATTAAGAATATAGAAACAGTTGGGCCTATTCTTTAGAACAGTTCTTACCCAATGTATGAAGAGGAAGATGGCAGCAGGACTTGGGGTACATACCTCTCTCATCCCCCATCTTCACTCACACTCCCCTTCAGCTTGAACTGTTGGGTTTATCACTTCAATCCACCTCTTAACAGCATGCTAAATATCCTTGCCCATGACCTTCTATTAGTTCCTTCTAATAGAAAACCATAACTCTAGAAGAATCAAACTACCTTTGAGCTCCAAGCCTATATCCCTTTGCTGCCGATCACACAGCCAGGCGTGTGATTATCCTACTCAGAGCTCAGGTTTACTCAACCTCAAGTTGAAAACCTTTTATATATTCTAGTAGGTTCCAGGTTAGTAAGCTCTCCCCTTCCTGTATTTTAATTTTTTGAGGTGGGGTGGGAGGAAGGGAGGGAGGCAGCAAGTGCAAGTTGGGGAGGGGTAGAGAAAGAGGGAGACTCAGAATCTGAAGCAGGCTCCAGGCTCTGAGCTGTCAGCATAGAGCCCGATCAGCACAGAGCCCGACACAGGGCTTGAACCCACAAACCGTGAGATCATGACCTGAACCTAAGTCTGATGCTTAAATGACTGAGCCACCCAGGCGTCCCTCCCCTTCCCTGTATTTTAAACCTCTGCTCCCTCAGATCTTATCTCCACCTCTGTACCGCGCCCCACTTCTCTGTCTCTCTCTCTCGGCAAGTGACGTTACCTCTATTCCCAGAGATGAACATCAGGGAACCTCTAACCTTTCTACCACCAGGCTGCTTCTGCCTCCACTCTTTTCTTCAAGCTGTCTTAACATGGAGGCAGAATCCTCTAAGCGAAGGCCATCCCCTCCACCCAGGTTCATTAATCTTCTTCACTCTCCTCTTCCTTCTCAATTATCCCTTCTCTTATCTTCATCCTCTTTTTAGTGGCTCATTCTTCTTAACATTCAAAGCCAAGGATGGCAGGTGCTTTTCTGTGTCTATCAACAGCCATGCTCCACTTATCCTAAGAAAGCATGCAGTTCAGGGAACAGGAGTCCTCTCCCCAGCACAAGAGGATGAGTTGATTACTCTAAACCAGTGGTTCTCAAACCTGAAAATGCATCAGATTTGTCTAGATGGATTATTTGAACCAGACTGCTAAGCCCCATCCCCACAATTTCTCTTTCAGTGGGACTGATATGCAGTCCAAGAATTTGTATTTCTCTAATAAGTTCCCAGGGGATCCTGATGCTGCTGGTCCAGAGTCAACCCTTTGAGAACCCCTGGTCCAAATCAGACTTGATTATCACATTAACCTTTGCTAATGATTCATTTAGAATGGGCAAATAACCCAGTTCTAGCCAACAAGATATAAATAGAAGTCTAATGGAGTAGGGGTTTAAAAAAAAGTCTGGGAAAGAATTTTGTTCCCTTATAAAGAGAGAACAGGATCACTTTTGTTGTTTTTGCTCTGAAATGGTAACATGGAATTGAAGAAACCTTCTAGTGTTCATTAAGTGTCAAGCACAAAGACAAAATCCAAGAGGAAGGTAGAGTGGAAACAGTGAAAACCTGGCTTGAGTATATTTTTAGGCAACTACAGCAAGCCTGGATCCAACAATCTCCAGTTTTCTCTTTATGTGAGGTAAATAATAAAGGCATTTAATACAACCACCATTAGATATTTAGTTGCAATAAAATACAACTAATTCATCAACTCCTGGACATCTAAAAATTCCAAATCCTCCTCTAGATAGAATTCTATTTTGCTCTTTCATTTTAATACAAATTTCTAGAATGACAAGGGTCCTCCATTTTGTTATCTCTTTTTGGCCCTTCAGCCCTTTCCAATATGTCTTGCACTCTTTTCATTCCACCAAAAACACTCTCCCTGGGTTCTCACCATAACCCTCTTGATTATAATAGACAATTTTCCCGACCTGGTCCTATTTGCTCTTCTACAACACTTGATACTGTTGAGCCTCTCATTTTATTTCTCTTGGTTTCCATGGTACTCTCCTGGTTTTCTTCCTACATCTCTATTACTTCTAAGTCTTTCCCCTATTCCGACCTTAAGTACTGCATTGTTTAGAAGTCACATACATCTCTTTCATACTCAGTCCCTTAAACTCACACATTCTCTAAGTTGCTTCAATTGTATCTATAGGCAGATGGTTTCCACACCTGTACCCTCTTAACCAGTCCTCCCTGTGAGCTCCAGGCTCCGATGTTAAAGACATTCAAGTGCCTTTTCCTCCACTCAATGCCTGTGACATTTCAAAATCAACACGACCCAAAATGAATTCATCATTTCCACCCATATAGTTCTCATTCCTCTTTTTCCTTCCTTAATCCTTATTTCATGGACTAACACTGACCTTACTTTGCCATCCAACTGACAAATGTGGGCAACATCCATGGATCCTTTTCCTTTATTCCCTTGTTTCCAATCAGCCATCAATTCTATTTCTTAAGTATCTCTAGTCAGTTCTCTCTGTGAGTTCCAGCACATTCCCATCAGGACTCTTAGGACACATTGCCTAGGCTCCTGCAAGACCCACCACCAGTGTCCTAATACTGTTTGCAGCCAATTCCTTCTCTGACTGTAGTCAGAGTAGCTGCATTTGATTATAACACTATGCTCAAAACCCCTCAAAGGCACCCTTGACCTTAGTTTGGAATCCAAACTTGGTTCTCAAGGGTATATAGGGGCATCCCCAGTCAGCTTCTCCTTTGGCCCTTTGGTTCTTTCAGCCGTAGCCACATTAGCTTTCTCTTAAGCTCTTC
Organism: Panthera leo; assembly: GCF_018350215.1. Taxonomy (NCBI): domain Eukaryota; kingdom Metazoa; phylum Chordata; class Mammalia; order Carnivora; family Felidae; genus Panthera; species Panthera leo. The sequence goes on along the minus strand of NC_056684.1, from coordinate 82,629,011 downwards.
ACACTCGTCATGCTTCTTCCAATGGTCAGGCCCTTTCACTTGCTATTTAGATTTCAACTCAAGTATCACTTTCGCAAAGAAACTTGACCTTCCAAACCAGACCAAATCAACTCATGATCATGAGGTACCATTTGCTTCTCCTTGGGAACACTTGTGAAAATTGCACGTGTTTTTTTTGTTTGTTTTAAATTTTTTTAAATGTTTTATTTATTTTTGAGACAGAGAGAGAGACAGAACATGAACGGGGGAGGGTCAGAGAGAGGGAGACACAGAATCTGAAACAGGCTCCAGGCTCTGAGCTGTCAGCACAGAGCCCGACGCGGGGCTTGAACTCATGGACCGTGAGATCATGACCTGAGCCGAAGTCAGCCGCTCAACTGACTGAGCCACCCAGGCGCCCCTGTTTGTTTGTTTTTAATCTGTGATAGCTTAAGGAGTGCTTTGTCTCTTTCATGGGAGCCATGCTTATTGTTGGTTTTTGCTCATCAGAGTTGAGTTTGCTTGATTTATGACTCACATTCAACCAATATTTGCTAAATATTCAATTAAGGAAGGAAGGAAGGAAGGAAGGAAGGAAGGAAGGAAGGAAGGAAATTTGGTTTCTTTTCAAGTCACTCCTCACTACAGCCCGATTTCCTTGATCTTGTCAAGCTATGTTGACTCGCTTTCGACTTAAATACCTTTGCTAAAAACTTCTGCAGCATCCTTTAACATCCATCACATCTGTAATTATGTGTTAAAAGTCTGTTTCTCCCTTGACTACAAGAAGACCTTTGCTCGTTACCACTGAATCACTCGGTGCCTGGCATATAACAGGTGCTCAAAATATGTGTGTTAAGTTAAAGTACATTTTCCTTTTTTCAGTATTTCCTTAAAAATACCATATATAATGCAAGGAATAATGAATACAGTGGATATTAATATGTATACTAACTTGACTTCTCAAGCTACCCTGACATTGGTCAAGGTGGGATCAAAATTAAAATGTGACTTTCCTGTTACAGATTCTGCTTTTGGTGACTTTCAGCAAGGGTTTTTGGGAAAAACTGTTGTGTCGGAAGACAACATCTAGCACAAACAATTGCATCTCACATCTCCCTGGAGTGAATCTAGTGATGGTGCATAAATTAAGCAAAATTAAATTAAATAATTTGAATCTCATAAAAAGGCAAAAAAGATGATGGAAGCAGGGAGAATCAATTCAAAATGTCTTGACTGTCAATAAACTCTGTGCCTTTCTTGGTCTCTGGTTACTCTGGTCTGAAATTCTAATTCCTGACTTCTTCAGACAATCCAACTTGCCTACCACCTGCCTTCACAATGTCTAGTGATTCTGCTCTTCACACTATAGAGATGGGGAAGTCATGGGTGACTCTTCATTTTCTCAGAACAGTGTGAAGTATATCCCTACCAAACATTTCTTGCTGGATGGTCTCTTCCCCAGACTATATTATAGAACAAATACACCAAATGATCTGACCATTATGGGCTCTTCTAATGGAGGAAAGGAACAAATTCATTCTACTGAATTTAAAAAGTTCTCTAGCCCATTCTCTTCAATCTACCCCAGATGTTCCCTCTCTGAGCTAAAATAGGCTACTTTGCTGCTGTCTTAGTTGTTAAGTATTAACCAAACCAATATTTTTAAAGAGAGATCAACAAATCTATACAGTAGTTCCCCATTATCCGTGGTTTTGCTTTCTGCAGTTTCAGTGACCTGCAGTCAATCGCTGTGTAGAAGCAGATGATTCTTCTTCTGACATTCTCAGAAGGTCAATAGTGGCCTAATGCTACATCACAATGCCCACATCATTCACCTCACTTCATCTCATCACAAAGGCATTTTATCACCTCACATGAATACACTACAATAAGATATTTTGAGAAAGAGACCTCATTCACATAACTTTTATCAGTATATTTTTGTAAGTGTTCTATTTTCTTATTAGTTATTACTGTTAATCTCTTACTGTGCTTTGTTTATAAATTAAACATTACCATAGGTATGTAAGTATAGGGAAAAAAGTATATACAAGGTTTAGCACTATCCACAGTTTCAGGCATCCAATGGGGAATCTTGGAACATAAACTCCATGGTTTTTTTTTTTTTTGGGGGGGAAGGGTTACTGTAATTCTTAAATAATAGTGGAAACTTATGGAAAAGTGTAAGAAAATGCATTAATTCAACAAACATTCAGTTTCTACTTTGTAGCATGTACTCTTCTGGGTCCTGAGACCGTAGCAATGGATCAAAGTGAGCCTGTCCTCATGAGGCTTGTGGTTTAATAGAAGACACAAATACAAACGTGTGTGTGTGTGTGTGTGTATGTACACGGACACACACACACATTTCTAACACACCTGACATCTTCCATACCCTTCTTAGAATCTCCATAGGGACAGGGGTTATAATCAGTCATGAAGGAAAGATAGTTCTCCATTTTCTTTACACCCTGCAACTTTAGCCCATTTACTTTTTCCTCTCTTTTTGTTTCTTCATTCTTTTCTCTTGCTTGGCATCTTAGGCTCACTGTCAAATTTTAGGAGTAAGTCTATCTTTTATTTAAAGGAGACACAACGTTGCCATCTTTATCCCCTACGATATACTTTTGAACTGGGCTCAACTTAGTTGGCAAACCTCATATACGCTATTTGATATTTCCCCATCAACTCTCAGATGAGGATCTCAAAATGTTATCATATAACACTTACTAAGAACTGACAACGTGTGAAATGTCATTCAGAGCCGAGAATTAGTCTTGGCCGCTGCTCAGTGGGTTCACTAATGCAAACTTTAATTCACCGAGGACACCAAAAACCGCCTAAAAGGGCTATTAGGACAACTACCAGAAAGTTCAATTTGCTGTCTCCAGGTCCCGACAGTGGTGTTAGTGCCAAGAATAAAGAGCCAGCTACAAAACCTGCTCCGTTTTATGTTACCTATAGAAAAAAAAATCCTCAAAAATTAGTCCAGTTCAATAAGTGATCTCATTTACTTTCAGTTCTTAATGTCTACCTTAAATCTAATCATCTCTTCTTAGTGTCAAATAATTTTCTAGTTCTTTAAATAATGTACCAGTGTCTTTCCAAGGTATAATGAGGCCCTGTGTAAATCTCTTCAATAACAATCTCATTAACTATAAAGTAAGCCCAACACAACTTTCTATCATGTTTAAGACTTTCAACGTATCTGGTGGATCAGTTGGAAAAATCACTTAAACCTTTATACAGAGAATAGTTTACTGCACTTTGCCTTTCGGGCAACCAAATGACAAAACATATCTGAATTCCACATGATATCATTCTCAACTAGACATCTGAAAGCTTCTGAAGGGGAAATGCTTCTCAGGTTGATGGGCTGAAGAGTCCTGTTTCCTTTCTGCTTTTCTCTACCTTTCACCCCAACAGAAATTTAGGACCCTGATGAATCATTTCAGGAGGCAGAATTCTTTTCCTCACCAATTACTCTCAAAGAAATTTTATGAATGAGATGGGCTGTAGTGAGGCTCCAAGACATAGACCTTCCTTAGGCTGATCTCACAGATTTGGATCGCTTTTTTTCTTTTTTTTTTGGAAGACAAGACAACAATGCCAAGCCGTAGTGATGACAACTTCGAATGACAAACGTTGTGCAAAACTCAAGGTGCAGCTTGACTGTGTGCACATAAGAATCCAGTGTCTCCTTGAGGCTTCAGTTTTGGTTAAAAGAACCAAATGTAAAAGGTGGGGGGGGGGAGGATGATTTGCCAGTTTACTGCTTAGAACACAATTTTAACAACAAAGTGATAGAGCATGAAAACCCAGTTATTCGACAGCACGTGGCTACACAGAGGACAGCTCAGTGAGCCCCTCCTGCCTGACTTGTCACAATGACTGACACATTCTAATATTGAGCTGGAAATAATATGGATATTTAATACTGCAGCGTTTACAGCAAATAGAAGCAAAGCACTATTGTTTATCAGCAATCTATTTCTGATGGCATGAATCTATATAGACATAATTATTGTTGAATGATGAGCTCTGATTTTCACATTATGGCATAAACAAATCTGCAGGATATTCACAATGTTTCATCTTGCGTGATGGGAAAAACCTCATAAAGCCAAATTCCTAAGTATTTCCTCCTATGCTTTCCACTTGAATTTTGACTAAAATTTACCTTTTAGATCTGTTATGCCACTCATGAATTTTTTACAGTATCCATCTGTGCTTTGCAATCTCTATTCTCCATGGTTCCACATTGTTTTGGCTAACTAACAGGCCCATATGTTGCCTTAATGTATTTCTGCACAATGTTTGTGCTTTAAAAAAAAAAAAAACCACAGGGAAAAACCACAGGTCTAAATAAGCTATAAAGAGCATCCACATACAGTTAGACTGTCTTTACTGAGTCTGGAGACATTATGATTCTGCTGCGACAAGCAGCATTTGTCTTCATTTTGTCTGACTGTCCTCATGTGTTATTATTAGTGGCTGTCAGGCTGAGGCAGAAAAAAATAGCATCACTTGAGTAAGAAGAAGTTGAATGCATAAATGCAACACTACACATGGTGGCTGAGGGTGAGAGAGGCTGTTTGAAATGCTTAAATGCAAACACCAGGATGAGGAAATTTAAAAGTGAAAATCCTTACTTGGCAAATGTGAGCAGAAAAAAAAAATATGACTTCCTTGTCTAAAAAGCAAAGTGAAGGCTAATTATTGACAAAAATTTCGCAGCCTCCGAATGTCTTTGAAGACCATCTTTTCAACATGTCAGCTTAGCTTTAATTGTAAGAAAACAAATATGTTGGAACATTTGCCTCCAGTCCGGTGTTTCAGATAATGTTGACAAATACCTTGCATTTTAAAGTTCAGCTTTTAGTGTTCAAATAAAGTAACTTGCAAGTGTATTTTCCATGCAAACCTCTTTCAAACGCTGGTATATTCTCCCACTCTAAACAGGTGCCATGAGGGTAGCGCCTGCACTTCCAACACTTTTTTTTGCAAGTTCCCTCTCACTTGGCTTCCCACTATTTCAGGAGACAGTTCATCTTATTTCTTGTTTTTGTCATTAAAAGAGACAAAGTAGATTATCATAAGACCCGGAAATTGTTACTCTCAGCTCCTTATCAGATAAAAACACTTTAATTATCCAGAAAGTGAAAGATTTCCCTCTAAAAATAAATTGATCTTTATCTTCTCATTTTCCTATCTGAAAAGATTATCTTCTCCTCTAGTCTCATTCCTGGATGTTAAACAAGAATTTTTCATCAAAATCTCTAATAAAATGCGTTTTGAGAAGCAGCTCCTACAAATACAAGTAAATAAGGATTTACCTTTTCCATCAGCGTCTCATGAAGTTTCTCTCAAAGTCTATATCCTGTGCCTTTCTTTACCCATCACCCACAAAATCATAGTTTCGATGGTTTTGAAATAGCAAAGCATATCACTATATAAATATACGTAATTTTCAAGTATACAGTGTAAAAATGAGTTGACCCTACACTAATGTATGGAGACTATTTAAAAAAAAATTATTCTTACCTTGGTCCTTTCCCTAAGGCTATCCCTAACTGCTCTATCTTACTACTCATATTATCTCTAGACTACTTTTTTTTCAATGTTTATTTATTTTTGAGAGAGAGAGAGAGAGCACTAGCATGAGTGGCGGAGGGGCAGAGAGGGAGACAGGATCTGAAACAGGCTCCGTGCTGAGAGCACAGAGCCCAATGTGGGGCTCGAACTCACAAACTGTGAGATCACGACCTAAGACGAAGCCAGGCACTTAACCACCCAGGCACCCCTACCTGTAGACTACCTTTATGCCGAGCCTAAATGTTTTTCCTTCATGAGCCAGTCGCATGGATTTCTTTCTTAATTTTTCTTTTCTGATTCCTTCCTCTTATCAGATGTTAGACTTTCATCACAATTTCCTATAATGCACAATGCAGTGCCTTACAATACCAATTTAAGCCGTGCTTCATATGACACTGTATTATTACATTCTAATTGTTTTTTATGTATATGATTTGTCCCTCCGACTAGACTGTAAGTACCTAGTAGGTGGAGAGGTTATTCTTTATAATCTGTAGCACCTGGTCCCATAGGAGGTGGTAAAATCACTGATAATACCTGAACAAAGGAGAATTTATGCTAAAATAACTGATTTGCGTATGGTAGGACAAGCCTCTGGTAACGTATTAAGAAACAGAAGCAAGTGCAGGGCTGTCTAAAGTGATAAATGGAGCTCTGCGTGGAAGATCAATGATCACGGAAATATTCAAATGAAACTGTTTTAACTCCAAAAGGACTTTTCCTAAGAATTTCTTTTCCATCTGCACCCTGGCCCCGTCTATATATGGGCATCCTAATAGGACATCCTAAATAGAAAAAAAAATCTTACAACTATATTAACATATTCTCTTAAAAGTCATCAACAGAGAAATACAAATATTTTTATAAAAGGGAATGTAGGGGAGGGAAAGCAAAGAGTCCATGGAAATGTTTGTAAAAATATTTGCCTGTCTTAACGGTCCCTTAAAAGTAAACAGTTTATTTTCAATGCCACAGGAACTCTCTCCGTGGAAATTCTCAGGACTAGTGGTTAATACACTGCCCACTGGTAGTACCATAGAAGCTTGGGAGGCTCCCACCCCATCTGTTATCATTCTTTATGGCACACTCTGGATTTTTCTGAAGCAGGTATCCAGGTGAAAAGCTGGTTAGCCTCTGATCCTTCTTCCTCTTGTTTGCTAATAATCTCACTGCTTATCAGCCCTTTCCGTCGGATATTCAGGGCAAAATGGGGACCCACATCAATTATTTTATAGGTTACATGAGGGCCTAGCAACAAGATTAGGTGGGACACTAGGTGGGGAGATGCCTGTAGAGGACACAAGCTGTAAAGTTTTAGGTGAGCATCAACCTCATTGGTTCCTCTGGAACTAAATTTTTTGTGTGTGTACAATTAGAAGTGGATTTCTGAAAACGCATTGCCTTGGCTGAATAACCTTTTAATATGTAACAATCTATGTCCTCACAAACATTTAGCCTGACTAAAGCATGCATGCCTGTGTGTGTGTTTGTATATAATTCCTGGGAACTGAAACCACCAATGAGAAGGAAAATATGCTGTGGAAGACAAAAAGGTCCTCCATCAACAAAGGTTTGAAAATAGTTCTAATTCTTAGAATTATTTAGTAATGATTTTTTTTTCTTACTCCCATTTACTTCAGTCAAATCTCATTTTTCTTTTCAGAAACGTACTCATACTAACCAGGTTGATTTAGAACTCCTAAAAGTTGTCCTCGGAAAGGCAGAGGATATTTTCGAAGACAACAGCACCACTGATCTGATGGGAATTCAGAGAAGAGAAGTCATATCTAATGTGGCAACGTAGTTCAAAACACAAGAGTTGGTGCACTTGTTCCTCTAAACAATTAGAAACATTTCCTATGAATCCAAACACATCTTCCTTCGGTTGTTTCAATAGGGTATTTTATTTGGGGTATGCTAATCCCTTCCCACACTTAGAAAATATTCACACAGAGTTGGAATGGCAACTTCACTATTGCGTCATGCAATATCAATAAGGAATTCTAAGGGAACAGGTAAGTGTTCACGTCCAATCAGGCTGTTACTACCTCGGACTTGTATTTTAGTCACGATTTAGCCCACATTATGCCATTACCAGTTAAGTGACAATTCCTATTACAATAGAGGATTTAATAGCTATCGATTCAAAACTATTATTTCACAAATAAGTGATTTTTGAGGATTTTCCAGGAACATGCATTTAATATTTCTAACTATCAGTGGCAATGTTCCATAGTCTGAGATGAAATGGATTCACACTCTAAAGTTTTATTTATAAAATCTGTATCAATCAATTAATATGAATAGGGTTCTTAATTACATCGTCTTGCATACACTTGCCTGAAAGTATGAAGTACCAACTTTTAGCACCATTTCCTTAATAAGAATCATATAAAAATAAAAGCTATTCAGGAAAGCAAAGCCAGAGTCTCATCTCATTGGCAGTTCATTTTTTTCTCTCCAGAAACCTCACTGCTATAATTGGAAACCATACTAAAACAACCAAAAATGAATGAATTCAATGGGGAAAATAAATCTGAGAATAAATATGCACATGGGCACAAATACTAATACCCATAACTAGAAAGTATTAAGTTCTAGAAAAAAAAATGTTGGATTCACTTTTATGCTTCTCTGATTTCTATAAAATGAGCATCTACTTCTAAGAGAAATATTGTCATTTACTTGGCAGGAAAAAAATAACATTTTTAAAAATATTTTTCCCTTGGATTTTTGAAGAAACTAGGCAAACAAAACAAAATGGCCTCAATAGTGTTGGACAAATTTATCATAGAGACATGTAGTCCCCCCCATGTTTAATTACTCAAAATCTGCATTTAATTCTAAAAATAATTGAAGCTTTCCCATGTCTTTTATTTAGTATTTTTTAACAGAAAAAAAGAAAGACAGAAACCCCTTACCAGAAAACATGTTATGAAAGGAGTGTTATCAATGAAGAGTTTAATAAAATCCTGGGGCCAGATAAAATCTCAGTACATCTTCTAGTCTAGTGCCTGGACTCCACCAAGAGAAATTATTATTATTTTTTTCCCATTAGAGATATCTAGGGAATAGAGTCCTTGTTGTTCTTCAATACCTTGTTCTCACCTTCAATCAATTTTATTATCAGGGAATTTATCCCTTATGTTCAACCTAAATCATGCATGTTGAAGCCTAAGCCATCTCATGTAGCTTCCTACTTGTGAAGATGAAGTTGGTTCATAATCCCTTATTATTGTATGCTTGATGTGTGCTGAGGTTGATTTTAAAAATACAAAAGAAGAGAAGGGTTTGCCGCAGAGGTGATCCCATACAGCTGGGAACAAAGGCATCCTGGGAGCTTTATGGAATTGGAGAGCTGAAAGAAATGTGAATACTGTACAATCCAAGAGAGCAATTAAACAGTTCAGTCCATGAAAGTTCTTATTTTATAGATAGCAACAGTAAGTGCAGAGGCAAACCACATCCAAAATATTTTTGAAAGCGATGGTATTAATAATGGAGAACTTTCTAGGAAAGGTAAATCGGGAGCATCATCTTACAGAATGCAAAGGACATATACCGACAAGAAGGAGAGAAATGAACAGTCTGAATAGGCAAGAGAGTCAGAAACACAGAACTGGCAGAGTGAGAAATTTTTATATGTAGGGCCGTGATTATCTTGGACAGAAAATATGTGACAGCTATGATATGGAGAAACCACAGTGAAGACAAGATACACAGATGCTCTAAGAGACCTAGTCTGTGTCTCAAATGTGCTACAGTATTTATGTGTGTGCATGTGATTTACACACAGAATACAATTGACAGAAGATTGAAGGAAGTGTTTGATATAACTAAGAGTAACAGTATCAGAGAAATCTCCTTGAAGGCTAAGTGGGCTTTGAGGTGAACTTTGAAGAAAGTATAAGATTTGGATAGAAACATCTAAGAGGACAAAAATAAATAAAAGGCTGGCTCAAAGAGGCAAGGGTGTGGTTAAGCTGAAAGGCCAGAAAATGTCCAATCCAGGAACAACAAGAAAAGTAAAAGATTTTGTTCTTGAGAAACACTAACTAAAAATGAGTTCTAAGAGTGTTCTTTTTTCCTTTTTTTGTTGTCTTTTGCCTGTGTGGATTTATGCTCTTCGGCAGAATTCATGGATTTTTCAATGAGGCCTATGCGAGACTCTTAAAAATACCGTCTGCAGAATAATGTACAGAATCTACCTGGTAAGAATGGAATCTCCCCAACAAGACGGACACAGTGAGAATGGGAATGCCACCATTTATGGATAAAAAATACAGATAAACTCTCCCTACCAGATTCTATGAAGGGGAGTTGGAATCCTTCAAATACAAGTCTAAGGCTCAGCATGGAGCTTGTCCATCTACAGCATAAAAAAATGTGCGTCCAGGCATCAATACAGTCTTAGGGGCCTTGGCTGCAAACTAGATTTGGTAATGAAACTTGAGTGTTTGGCACATCTCAGGAAAAACTGGGATACTGAATTCACACTTCATAGGTCATAGAGAATTTTCCTTTGGTGCATTTTCGGGACTGAAGGGCAGGAGGAGGAAAAGAAAATTCCACCATTCAACTTTCTTATCTATATTTACCATAGACACCCACAAGTTAATGCCAAAAAGGCAATTCTGCACTGCCTTTACTACTTAAAAGTTGATTGTTTTTTGTGAACCAGTAATTCATGAGGAGGAGATGGTGTCAGAATCCAATCGCCCTGCCTGCCACTGTGGGAAGAGGTAACCCCATTGCCCTCACACTGTCTTCCCCTCACTCTTCTCTGTGAAGTATTCTTCTCGGAGAGGGTAGAATTTCTAGTATCATATTTGTGTCAGGGCAATGCTTGTCAGAAATCAATAATTAAATTCTCAAAAAGAAATTTAAAGCGAAGCTCTAAAACAGATCCAGGTTCAGAAAGGATTGTGGGTCAAAGTCTCAGTGGCTTCTCAGATTTGAAGCATAAACTGTCAGTAAAGACAGGAGTGTTGAAGCAGAAATGCTTGGTGTGGGACATTAAGAAGATTTTTGGCTACAGGCTCAATTTTTCTTTTGTCACTGATCCACTGATGACATAATTGAAGCAACCTACTAACTGATGCTCTAGGGTTATAAAATGAGGTTGGTACCCTTCATTGCCTCTCACAGGGATGCCCTCTGGTTTAAGTTAAATACTAGAGAAGTAAGAAAATACTAAATACTGAAATACTTAGGAATTCAAGACAAGAGGTTAATAAGGATTTCTACTTCTCTCCACCAACTAAACTTCTATTTACTCTCATGTTTTGCTGACTTGGAGTAGAGAAAACAAATGTTTGTTGTTGGAAGGAAGTGGATGTGGGAGGTACTTTAACCTGTCTCCACTCCTTCCCATGCACCTGCCCTCTGGAAGCTTGCTCTTTTTTCATTTGCACATTTAAGTAAAATGCCAGGAAGTACTGTAATATTCACATAGCATGGGCCTCCAACTAAGGATATAATCTGTTCCGCTTGAGTCTGAGAAAAGTAAAAAATGAAAGAAAGCAAAAAATACACCCATCAAAAGAGGAAGGCTGATTTTCATTTATGACCTAATATAAAAAGAATGAGTCAAGAAATATAGGTATGTTGTAACAGCAACAACGGGTAGAGGCTGACTGTGATGGGCATTACTCCAGAGCTCAATCCAGAAAGAAGGGAGTTTTTCTCTAAAATCATTGAGATCCTAGATCTGATTAAGTCAATCAAGTAACTAAAAGCAGAATTTATATCAGGCAGAAAAAGCACCTTGCATTCTGCCAGTCTGAAGTCTTTCTGGGAGCATCCACAAAGTGGTAATATCTTCTATTATCTCCATTCCCATAAGCTGCCCCTGCCCACGAACTCCCTGTTTTTGTGGCCTCTGGTCCTTAGGCCAGGACTCCTGTTACAGTGCCTGCTCACACTAGCAGTTCTGACACAGCCAGTTCTGGTGCATTTTACTACATACAGTTACTCCTCTAGCCTCAGCTTCTGATGCCCAGCAAACTCAGAGACGAGGAGCTAAAGGGCTCACTGTAGGTCTACATTCAAAGGCAGGAAAATCATTATCTATTTCCAGAAGATAGATCTAAGGACAGTGGAGTTCCAAATACTTTCAGTTACTCTGAAGAAAAGCAGTCTTGATGGGAGAGTCACAAAACAGCCACAAGTGGGGCCATGCCCTCGTCAGCTTCTAGAGACCTGTGACTCAGAAAAGGATAAAGAAATGCCATCAGCAGCAAATGGGACTTTTTAAAAAATGCTTTGAATTTTCCCAGGGAGAAAAAATGAGGAGCAAAAATACCCAACTGAGTACAGCAGTAAGGGAAGTGCTGTCATAATACATGAAGGGGCAAAAAAACCCACAAAAACCAAAAACCAAAATCCAGCAACGCTAAAACAAAATGGAACAAAACAAAACAAACAAAAAACAACCAAACCTAAAAATATATTTCAGCAAGGAAATGCAGTTTTGGTTTAGGCTAAAGAGATAAACTGACCAAGTGGTAGCAAAAGAAAACTAATAATCACCTTATTAAATTGGTGAGCTTTTCATATTTGTATGTCCTGCTACATGAACAGCCTTTACTTTCAATCCCTTGTACTTCCTAAAAAGTAATGTTCTTTCAATTTAGTATCTAAAATAATATTTTGAAAATTACATAGCACTTAACTGAGAACTCCTTGAAGCCAAGACTCTGTTTATGTCTATGTCCCTAGTTCTTGGTAAAGAATCTGGTCTAAAGAAGTCTTTAAATCAATATTTATTGGGGCGCCTGGGTGGCTCAGTCGGTTGAGCATCTGACTTCGGCTCCGGTCATGATCTCACGGTCCATGAGTTCGAGCCCCGCGTTGGGCTCTGTGCTGATGGCTCGGAGCCTGGAGCCTGCTTCGGATTCTGTGTCTCCCTCTCTCTCTGACCCTCCCCCATTCATGCTCTGTCTCTCTCTGTCTCAAAAATAAATAAACATTAAAAAAAATTAAAAAAATAAATCAGTATTTATTGAATGAACATTGGTAATTACAGTTTATAGCTTATTTCCAAAGATATTATCTGATTTCATATTCATGGCCCTATGATAAAGATTCATTATCCCCATTCTACAGGTAAGAAAATATGATCAAACAGATTAAGTGGTTTGCCTAAGACCATGCTATTAGTGAAAATCTGAATGTTACTTGAACTTGGGCCTCCTGACTGTTTCTAATATATGGTTTCCTTAAATATTGTTACTGGTTATTTAACTGGTAAATCACTTTGGAGTAACTTTGGCAATACATATCACTAGCAATAAAAACACACCCAACCATTTGGACCATTCCTTGGAATTCATTCGAAGGGAATATTACAGGAGAAAGCTATGTACCAAAGATATCCAATTTGGTATTACTGATTTTGTCAAAAACTAAAATTGAATTAACTCTAAAGTAAGAGGAGATTAGTTAAGTCAATTAGAGCATATCAACTTGAAGGAATGTCATTATATAGTTATTAAAAATAATTTTGGAGACTTCCAAGAAATATGAAAAAGCATATCCTAATGGTAAGTAAAAAAAAAAAAAAAAAAAGATAAATGCTAAGTTGTGATTCTGGTACGATTAAAACCAGGCAAAACTCTACAGGGTTTCAGGGTGCTATGTTGCTTGGCTTTACAACATACATCAAGCTAGAAGCTAAGTATCTAGAACTGTCTAAAATGGAAAATAAGATAGAGACATAACCACCCTACAAGGGGATTTGCCTGAATGGTATTAGACTATAGCTGAATACTAAACACTGTAGGAATTCAGAAGAGCGGGCATCATTGTCAAGTGGAATGACAAGGGGAGGTTTTTTGGTTGGTTGGTTGGTTTGGTTTTGAGTAGATAGCATCTATCCAGCTGAGTTTGCAAAAAAAAAAATGGGCAGAATTTCAGTAGGTTAAAGCTAAGCACGTATAGATGGTTGGGAAGATGGGCAGGGACGAAGGCAAAGAGGAGGTGGGAGAGCAATGCATATTCAAGTGGCAGGTAACCATAGTAAAAGAAATGGTCTGAAGTATAGACAAATCATAGTGAGCAATATGGCTAAAGAGTTTCTCCACCTTAGCACCACTGACACTTTGAGGTGGAAAATTTGTTTTTAGAGCTGTCATGTGTAATACAAGACGTTCAGCAACATTCCTGGCCTCTACCCACTAGATGCCAGTAGTAATTCCCCAGCTGGGACCAACAAAAATGTCTCCAGACATGGCCAAATGTCTCCTGGAGGGCAAAAAACACTGCTGGTTGAGAAATACTAGGCTAGAATCACAGATGGAAACATGGTTTCAGCCAAAGTGTGAGTCCCAGCTAACAGTGAATGGTATACCTGGAACACTAAGAAAGACTGATTCTAAGTCTACACTTGGAATGTACATCACTGAAATCCACAAGAGACACGGAACTGAGCAGAGTTGGTACTTTTTTATTCCTGGGCTAGAAGGTAGGTTTAGGCCCATCTCTGTGATGAGTGTAGAAGGAGCCTTGAATAACTACTAAAGAAGACTGGTGAGTAATGACTTTTCTGTTGTCTAAACTGGGAAACTGATAAAAATAATGAGCAGATTCCAGTGATCAATGCAAGGACTGTGTATAGGCTGGATTAAATCAGCCAGCACCTAAAGGCAGGAAGACAGGAGACAATTTAGAAGTGGGGAGTAATCATTTGGGCGTGAGAAAAAAAAGCCTGAAATACTGTGACATATAATAGGAAAAGGATGAATAAAGGAGGTCAAAATCGAAGAGTATCATCAAAAATTGAAAGAACTAAACGTATTGCATCCAATCCTAGTTTCTGGAAATTCTAGCTGTCACTGCAATTTAACTATGAGCAGAAAAGCTGCATGAGCTTGGTCACATTTGGTAAATTTCAGTACCACAGGAAGACTCCTTCAAGAGTTTCTTTTATTTATTATTTTTAATTCCTTGGACTTATGCAGCTTCATGACACTAGACCAGAAAAGGATTAATGAAATAAGTTTATAAATATTTATAAAGTGATTTTATTTATGCAGCAATTTTGAAGAAAGTAACCTAACTTGGGACTGCCAACGTTAGGGCTACAAAGAGGGCAGTAAAGTCCCCCAGTCATCGGGAACTTGATGCGTTCTTGCATTTGGCACATGAACTCCTTGCAGAGTACTGTGATATGTTGGATGTTTTCATAGGGCTATCCTCCGCAGTTGCTGTCTGTGCTTGGTTTTTGCTAAAATTCACTTCGGGCACAGCGTGAGGCAACTCCATTCTAGTAGGGCTCTGAAAATCCACATTCTTACTGCTTTCTGGAGTGGTCAGCTGGGGTAAAGCAGAAAGGCTTAGGGACAGGATTGCTGGAATCACAGTTTGTGAATGCATCTCCCTGAACTTTCCGCACTTTCTGCTCTCAAATTAAGCTGGTGACCTGAATAAACCATGCTTTCCCGCATTACAAAAGACAAAGATCAGAGCAATATTTAATTATATTATGTACCTTTTTTTTCTATTAAGCTAGAGGTTTACTTTAAAACAATGTGATTAGAGAGAGACAAGTAATCTGTCATCTTTTAAAATTATGAAAATTATGAAAATGTAGTAATAACTAAAATTCTAAGTTAGAATCAAACAAACCGCACAATGTCTTTAAAATGTGTACTTATTTGAATATATATAATAACCATTTATATTTCATAGAGAATTAGATGTTTTGTGTTGGTTTTGTTTTGTTTTTAGTATCAAGGCCACTAAAGTGAGAAAATAATTATCCTTCTGTGATAAATTCCTGTTACGGGCACTAAGATTTTCTGTTTTTTGTTTTTTGTTTTTTTTAATTTTTTTTAACGTTTATTTATTTTTGAGACAGAGAGAGACAGAGCATGAACGGGGGAGGGTCAAAGAGAAAGAGACACAGAATCTGAAACAGGCTCCAGGTTCTGAGCTGTCAGCACAGAGCCCGATGCGGGGCTCGAACTCACGGACCGTGAGATCATGACCTGAGCCGAAGTCGGACGCTTAACCGACTGAACCACCCAGGCGCCCCAAGATTTTCTGTTTCTATCACTGCTCCTCTTATCAGCTATTATCCTTTGACATCGTCTCAAAATCACTAAATGTGGCTCCTGAACTCTCCTTTACCACAAACTTACGAGTTCCTAACACTTTTTTTAAAACTTTTTTATTTTTTATGCTATTTTATATGTTGAAAGTTTATTTTTTTTTATTTTCAGAGAGAGAAAGAGAGCAAGTGGGGGAGGGGCACAGAGAGAGGGAGACAGAATCCCAAGCAGGCTCCACACTGTCAGCACAGAGCCTGCCTGATATGGGGTTCCATCACGAACCGTGAGGTCATGACCTCAGCTGAAATCAAGAGCCAGACACTTAAAGGACTGAGTCATGTAGGCACCCCTTTTATTTAGACAATCATCTGCAGCTTATAGCATGGACCCTATTCTTGAAATTTCTAGGCAAATAAAGCAATTGAAGTATTTAATTCAAAAGCAGGAAATATTTAAATGAATGCATCAGTAGGGAGAACCTAGAAGTCCTGGGGTGACAAGTTTTATGTTTCTCAAGTCTCTTCTTGGTTTGAGTGTTCTGTTACTGCTTAAGCCATGTGTCCATAGATAAAGCTGTGTATCAACAAAAAAACTGATAGTCATTTTCCTTCAAGACCTTCGTATTTTCGACTTCCTCCCAGGGACTCTATTGTAGCAATCTCAAACTTTCACCATGCTTATGGCACCACCACCATGTTCAGTCACATGCAATTACCCATCCCAGGCCCCCCTCCTCCGATATAAACAATGACTGAATGGTCCCACCCTCAGCTTCTTTGTTCCTGGTGCCTTTCTTCACAAAGGACACAGGACAGCATTTCCTATGGGACAGTGCCCAGAAAACTGCTGGCACCCCATGAGCACTGCTATTAACAGTAATAAGAACATGAGCTACATTTATAATCAAAGGAAACATGACCAGATCCCTGTTCCGGTTTAATAAGATAATTGAAAATTACCTCATGCAAGGTGTTCAATGACCAATAAATGTTTGGATTGTGGCCAGTGCCTGTGGATACACAGGCATTTGATTATGAAAGGATGTTTGGCTGTTTCCCAAAAAGAACAGATTAAAAAAAAGGGGGGCAGAGTTATTTTTTCCCTTTTCCATGTGCATGGCATGAGAGCAAACACAGGTTAGGACAAGGTTGAGTCAGGGATGATCTGCAACCATTCGGCCAGTGGCGAAGTGTTCAACCTCGGGATGTTTTCCTACCAACCCTTAACCAACGGCAAACTGATTGGAAAGGACCCAACTCCTACAGGGAAGGTTAAGTGAATTGCCACGAAGACGAAGGGAGAACTCCTGATAAGAAGTCAAGTTTTCATAATTAGACTTTACAAATAAGGATAATCTAGTACTGATAAGTCTGGGGTAAAACTTGGGAAAAAATGCTCATTTCTAAAGTTCCTTGCCAAAGAGAACCACATAAATTTACAACATCCTCTAACCACCATTTTGAAAACTGTATTAAGAGTTTTGTTGCTATAGTTCAGAAAGAATATTATAAAAAGTTAGTATTTCACTAAATTCCACAGCAGAATTTCTTATTTTCTGCCTGCTTACATATTCAATTTTAATCAAGGAAGCAATGTTTTAACATTTATTTATTTTGTTAACTCAGAACTTTTTAGGGTTTCTTTTTCATTTTGGCCACCCACTTGAGAGATTCACTGCAGCTGAGAAGTATCCTCCTGATACCATCCATGTTTCTTGAGTGGACCCTGGCTACAGAACAAGGTAGTGAAATGTTCATCTGGGTTAGAATAATTTCTCCTCCTTACATTAGATGGGCAGGGAAAGGCCACAATCCCTAGGGCTATCTGTTTAGTACTCCTATTCAATCCAAATAGAACTTGAAAGAGAAAAAGGATAGAATAAACTAGAGACAATGAAGACTGAGAAAAATAAAGGCACTCAAATTTTTAAGAAGGGTGTAAGTCGTAATTTATAAGAATGGCATCAGCCAGTCCCCATTTCTATCATATTGAACCATATGCCATTGCTAACACTTGTTTTTTTTTTTTTAATCTACAAATGATAAATAGTATGAGTCAACATGATACTAAAAACTGGAAGAAATTTACCTATAGGTGCCACAAAAGATTTGTTTTAATTTAGACCTGAAGATCAAAGGATACGTTTTGGAAGGAAATGACAAGCCAGTTCAGAAGTGACTTCATACTTTTGCTCTGAAGACCTTTTGAAGTATTAATCAATGACACTAGAGACCATAAATACCTAAGTCCAGTGGAAATTGAAGAGATGATTTTCCTAGATATTCTGCAGTCAAGAAGAATATCACCTGTGCCTTTGCAGTGGCTTTCTACGTTCTGTGGGGAGTTACCAAGAATGACACTGCCTCTAGACTGAGATGCAGATCATCCAGCGGAGGGTAGAAATGAAAAACTTGTAAATGCATCATCCACTGAAGAGCTTCATTGAGGAGGAAATAAGGAGTTCAATTAGTGGCCACAGATAATTTGTAGGTCTTGAGCCAAATTTACAGGGAATGAAGCTTTACTTCCCTTTACATTCTTAATCTTCTAGGTCTCAGCAGGGGTTGAAACAGTTCCATATAAAAGAACAGGGCAGTTATTAGGCCCTTTGAACTGTACTGTGTAGGGCAATGCCAGTGGGATCATGTGTTTATAGGCAAATTAGGGGCTTCAATGGTTTATTGTTAAGCTAACAAGTCATTAGAATGGTCTGCCCTTCTAAGCACTCTCTCTGAAGGTATTCATAAATTGTGATTCTAGGTTAGAGAAATGGAGTAGTTGATTAAAACTAGTACTTGTCTAATCACAGATGTAAGCAGAGAGGAAAATCTACCAGAAACAGCACACTGCGAGCTTCATGCTATGGTGCTGATTTTGTAAGTTTAAGTGTACTTTTGAGTAAGATTACTTTGCTACCTAACAATCTGACTAAAGTAAGAGATACACTTTGACTTAAGCTCTTTGGAACAAGGCAAGGCATGAATGAAGGGCTGAAGGAAACCAGCTGGCCCAGGATTATCCATTTTCCCTTCTTGGCATCCTCCTGCCAGAGGCCCATGAGGTATGTGGAAAGCTCACACCAGCTTCTACCAGAGTCACAGACACTGAGGTCAGAACACTCCGTGGCCAATACATTCTTGACTCTTCCATGGATTTCTAGCAAAGTAGAAGAAATCTTCTTTTGCTCTTGGTAATCCTTTCCAATTCTTACCTTAGTCTCCTTTTCTATCTCTTTCACACTCCACTCTCTTCCTACACACGTGCTCATATTTATTGACTATTTTGCTTAGAGAAGAGGTGGTGTTAAGGGCATGTCTCAATATTCTAAGACAGACTGCCAGGGTCAGGTTGATCATAAACAGACAAAGCAATAGATTCTGCCAAAGTAGTTACGTTCCAAAGACGGAAGCTTTAATGCTGAAGGTATACTTTTATCAAGACTGAATACATCTACTTTATTTCATATATGTTAGTTTAAGACAGTTCACTTTTGAAAGACATTCTTCTCCTTCAGCTCTTATATTACATGGGGAAGAAGTTTATTACACTGTAGACTACCAAATTTCTTTTATTATTATTATTATTATTATTATTATTATTATTGCCAAGAAGGTGGCTTTATACAAAAATAATGAAAAGGGAGCCTAATCAGGTTTAAATAAATACACAGATTTTATTCTTCTTCTTATTTGTGAATCAATGAGTAACCCATCTATGAAGGGAACTTCTCATACACAGCTTTCTGAAAAAGGAATGCCACTGCAAAACACACCCTCAGTAATAGACTGAGTTACATGCTATTCATCTAAGAGAAGACTCTAAACAGGGTGTTAGGATGGGGGGGCAAATGGCTTTCCAATACTTTAATTTAAATCTCCTACTGTTATAGAAAAAGAAATCTGTGATGAATCTTAATCATGCTCCTACAGACGCCGGCGATTTTTAAAGATGGGATTTTCTAGGGGTTTTTAAAATTTTTTTCCTAAGACAAAGCAAAATAATCATAAAATACCATAAATAATTCAGGTTTATTTACAAGTTGGAGTTAGTAAAAGGTTGTCTCACAGAAGCCTTCTGTAACAAAGATGTGATGTGGTCAAACCCCATCAAATGTACAAAGAAGTAGTCAGCTTCATGGTTTCATTCATGTTCATTTGATTTATACTTATTATTTACTAGTCAATGCATGAGGGCACGAAACGCTTCCCAATTACTCACTTACAAATTACTTCTGAGGCAAGAGGAAGTAGGAAAACGTCCTTCATAAATAGCGTGATGACTCTGCCCAATGGAAGATCCAATTTCAGCTCTTGTTTTGTCCAGAAATGACTTCTTCCTGCCTAAACAGCTTCCGCCCCCTCCCCCTGGCCCCATGTCACAGCAATGCCAAATGCTGACAGTGCAGATAGGAGGCAGCTGACAAAGGCCACAGGTGCACATCATCCAGGCGCTTGGGACAGAGAGCTGCAGCAACATGCAGCCATTTCAGCCATTCCCACTGAAGAGGAAAGCAGGCAGCCAGCGCTGTGCAGAGCATACCAGAAGCAAAGCCTCCTATGGGAACCAAAGGATCAAGACCAAGGACTTGCATAGAGGCAAAAGCAAAAACTCAGAGTTCTCTGGGTTTAGTAAACAAGCCCCCAAGATAGATGCAGGCATTACAATACAGACAGGAGAACAGGAGCAACATGAGGCAGACAGACAAAGACTGGACCACACGTGAAAATGTCTTTATTCACATTACCAGTCTTCCAGGAAGGAGGAAGTGGGTATCAGGACCCACTAAATATGTTCTATGCCTGATTTAATCAAGTAAGACTGAGTAAACTACCTAGAATTCTCATCCCAGAGGGTACAGTCTATCATAATCCACAAACTCCTCTGTCATTTTGACGTAGTCTCTATTATACAGGAACGTGCAAATTATATATCATTTTCAGATATTGCTAAATGTAGATATCTGAGCTAGGTGGCTCTAATGACTATTCAAGAAGCTGATAGCCAAAGGTGTAAAAACTAGGTCACTGATTTAAAAAGGCAGACACCTCAGTGAGCATGAAAATATTTACCATCAGTTGTTAAGAACAGCTAAATAGCACTTGAGATCACTGGTCTAAAATAAAACAGATACTAGACTAGCTATACTACTTAAAGAGAATGAAAAGGAGGGGAAGAGGACTAACTACAGAACTCTGAACAACGGTGATTTCTGTGTGGATGTGTTACATAGTCCATCAGTAAAGTCCAAGTCCGTTTGGTGCCCTGGGTTTTACCTGGACTACCAGAAGCCCCTTCCATAATCCAAGAAAGTAAAAGAGGAAGGCCCCAACACGGAAGTGTTTTTCCTTCTAAGTTTCTAAGGAAAAGCCAAATGGTTACCACTTGTGTCCCAACAAGAACTCACACCTCTCTGAAGAATTTGGTTTCAGTCCCTCAGTCCATGGAGAGTAAGAAGCACCAAGTACTACTCAGACCTGGCAAAAGGAAATCGTCAGTCTTTCCAGCTAGAATAGGGAAGTGTTTTCAGTTAAAAAGAAAAAAAAAAGTGCGTTTTCCCATTTTCCAGGTCAGTGAAGGGACACTGAGCATCACGAGTGTGGTTATTTTATAGCACTATCTTCATAACATTTGAATACAGTTGCACTTTTTCTTCTCAAATATCGGTGGTTACTGCTTCATTAAATTGGTTAGTGGGAGGATATAGAACTGTCAGATTTTAAGGTATGGTTCTCATTGATCAAGAGAGAAATCAAACTGTACCAGGGGGAAAAAAAAAGAAAAAAGAAAAGAAATGACATCAGGCTGACCATCTAGATGCCCACTATTACCCACGGAACGATAACAGTTAATCCTTGAAGGTACATCTTCCAGTTTACACTGGAGGAAGTGCAATCAAGAGAAACAGGGGGTGGATAGAAAAGATAAGATGAACAAAGATGAAAATGGTGTCACTGTCCATTTATGACCCCATAATTTTACTGAATCATTTAACGAAGAGATTGAACACAAACTCCATGTAATTCCATACAAATGGCCAATCCCACAAGTAAACTATGTGGCTTTATGCAAACTGCATGACTGACAGAAGCTATTTACCATTTTATCAGTGATGGAATAATAGAAGCAGGTGTTCCTGCTGGTCTAAGCAGAATACATTCACTAAACATTTTATAAATCTATCAGACTGTTGTATCAGTGATGTATTGTGCTACTGCATTTTTCTTAGGCCTCAGTTATGAAAAAAAAAAACCCACAAACCTCCTGCTAAGCATCAAAGAGTGAGGTACAAATTTTCTATGCTCTTTTTTTTATGCCTATTTACAAAAACAAACAAATAAGCTTTCCATTCGAGTGGGGGAAGTGCCTTTACATTAATTTCAAATGAAAAAAGAAACCCCACAATTTTCCTGTGAGCAAACCAACTTTCCAAGTTCCGGTTCATTTATTTCCCTTTAATATTTCAAAGCTTTGTAGCTTTGGAAACATTTCTTTTAAAAAATGCTGCAATTGTAGGGCAATGCAATGACTGATTAAAAAATGAAAACTGGGATTGAAGGTTTTGTCTGGTGACTTCCTATTGTTCACAGATCTCTTCTGGGGTTCCTCTTTGATCTAAAAATTCTTATGCCCCCACGAGTTCCAGGTCTCAGCATCCACTGTAAATGTGCTCACCTACAGAGGCACAGAAGCACTATCTCCAGTCCTACTCCACACAGGCATAGCTGACACTCTCTAATATTATTTGCTGGAACTTGATCGGTCACCAAAGCAGCACACACGCAGAAGCACTTAGGAGCCCTTGTCAAAGATGGTGCTTCTCTGCAGTGTTAGACTCCCGGGGCTTTGTGCCAATGCCTAAGGTCTCTGTAGGCAGCACTGAGGCACAGAGCAGGCATGTCATACTCAATGAGAGAATGCATAAATGAATAAATATAAAAGTAACAGGATGAGGACAGAAATGCACAAAACTGGCCATGGTTCCTGAGGGCCGTCGAGTTGGGGAAGGTCAGGCAGGAGGCCACTGTGGTGATACTCAAGCTTTCTTACTCCCTGATTCAAAAGTCAGGAAAAACCACAAGAGACTATTAAATGCGGAGAACAAACTAAGCGTGGATGGGAGCATGGGGGAGAGGGAAAACAGGTGATGGCACCTGTTGGAGGGCACTTGCTGGGATGAGCACCGGGTGTTGTATGTAAGCCAATTTGACAGTAAATTATATTCACAAAAAAAGTCAGGAAAGGATTGTGACCATGGAGAATTGGGTAGATGTTCCCAGCCCCAAAGGACAGACTGGAGATGATTCTGCAGGCCTGCTGAGTCCAGAGTCAGCTCAGTGGAAAATGAGCATCTGGGGGTGTTTTTCACAGGGTTCAGTGCCTACTTAGAGGAACACCTGTAACATACAGTCAGAGGTTGCGCAGGCCCAAGACTTTTTTCACCCCATTTCTTGGTGGTCACGTTACTTAAAATCTCATTTGATATTGGGGATATTGGAGAAATGTACTAATTTATCTTCGATACTTTCAATGGGGCTTTGCAGTCAGAGAAGAAAAATGCCAGGGAAGAATTTGAGGCTCACAGGACACCACTAAACGGAGTGTATGTTTTTGGAAAGGGACTTGGAGTACTAGGAAAGCAGAAAAAAAATCTCAGTTATTATGAGGTACCTAAGTTAGAAACACAAAAGGACTTTCTGACTAGAATGTGTACTGGACAATCAAGTGTACGACTCATGGTGGGTATGAGATCAGCCACATCCTTTCCAGATGAATATCTGTTTGTAGGGATAAGCCTTGGTCTTTGGTGGTCCTTTCCAGCCCACAGAAAAGTTACATTTCTTTTTCCTCCAAAGGAAAAAAAAAAAAAACCACACACACAAGTCTTTTAACTTGAAATAGAGTTGATTCTCGTGGCATTGCCAGCCTTGGGGCTTCCTTCTACACAGCTAGGGAGAGTGTTTCCACCAAATACCTGCCAGCTCCGCCAGCAATGAAAGACTTTGGACAGCGTGTTGAGCAGTGGTCTACTCTTCAAAACATGTAGCGGAGAAGTCTCTTTGTGGTATGGTTGCTACACAAAAATATGTGCAACAATAACAAAATGAATAGATACATTTTATAATAACCAAGACTGACTGAGTACTTACTTAGTGGTGCTTTGAACACATTATCTTGGGGAGCCCGGGTGGCTCAGTCAGTTGAGCATTAGACTTCAGCTCAGGTCATGATCTCACCATTCATGAGTTCAAGCCCTGTGTTGAGCTATGTGCTGACAGCTCAGAACTTGGAGCTTGCTTTGAATTCTGTATCTCCCTCTCTCTCTGCCCCTCTCCCTCTCTCTCTGCCCCTCCCCAACTCATGCTTGCGTGTACTCTCTCTCTCTCTCTCCCTCAAAAATAAAGTTAAAAAAAAATAAATGTATTTTTTAAAAAAATAAATGTATCATCTCATTTAATCTTAAAAATACACCCTCCTCTCAAAAGAGGCCTTTCTTTTTTTTAAGAGAGAGTACGTGAGAGAGTACGTACCCATGCAAACAGGGCAGGAGAGGGGCAGAGGTGGGGGAGGAGAGAGAGAAACAGAGAAAGAGAGAGAGACTGAGAGAGAGAGATAAGCAGGCTTCATGTTCAGTGCAGAACCCGAGGCAGGGCTCAATCCCATGACCCTGGGACCATGACCTGAGCTGAAATCAAGAGTCAGACGCACAAGTGACTGAGCCGCCTAGATGCCCGAGAAGTTTTTTTTAATTACAATGAGTAATGAAACGTGCTCACAGACACACGGCAGAGCCAAGCCAAAACTGTACCTGACTCTATATTCCACATGGGCGGTAGTTAGACATGACAAAATGTTCTAGAATGCACTCTCCAAAGATTTGAGTAAAGGACCCAGCAAATTACAACCTTCTCTATGTAACACTTTCCAATTGAATAATTCGAAGTCCACTTTCTTGAAAGTAAGGCAGCTGTGCGTAGAGCTTCCTGGAAGTCCTGAGCCCTGTGACTGGAATGTGGCCGAGGCTAGGGTAACACACACCTGCAAAAGGGGAGGGGAGTTCCCATCCTGCCCCCTCTGCACTGGCCTCTATCAATCCTTGACAGTAGAAATCCAATTTTCAGACTTGCCAGATTTCTGGAATTAAGTCAACACACACCTTAAGGTGTATCACGAGACTGATTTTCATAAGGCTCTGAAAGGGGTAAATGATTCCTAAAAGGCAATTTTGTGACATCCTGAAAACAGTATGCTGACTTACCCATCCTAACTTTGCATCCTGCAATATCTAATATGTACGAAATCTATCAAGGCTTCATCTTTCCACTTGGGAATCCCTTCTCAAGAGAAGAGAAAAGCATCATAAGAGAAAGGACAAAAAATGTGTGAGTCGGTTTGCAACGCAGGTCTGCTTTGATAAAACTAAAATCCTAGACAGGTATACATAAGTTGCTTCATGTGACTTTTTTTTTTCCTTCCAATGGACAATCCCACACCACCACTCATCTAGTTAAAAACGTTTCCAAACGCCACTGAATGTGAACTGTTTAGACAAGTAAGAGAGAACTTCACAGCTGAATTTTCCTCCAGTTGAACGAAGAGTGTCTCTGATTATGTTGTTTAACTAAATTCTAGTCCCTATTCTTTCTAGAGCCATTTCTGTCTTCTGTTAATTAGGGCCATTAATGTATCTGGTAGAACAATTTTACAGCAAGACTATACCTGTACTTTTCTAACCAATCACCAGCTTTAGCCTTTACTTAATGCTGTGAGAATTTAGATTTAAAATCAATCCATATAGTGCCAGAATTTTTTTTTTTTTACTCTTTCTTTCTCAGCCCCAACAAGTTAGAACTTGACTTGGATCTTCTACAGGGATAGGTGTGACCAGGATTTCCACACTTGTAGGTGAATATTTGTTATTATTTCCCTCTATCCTTCAAGATATTTTCTTTTCTTGGAATTCAAATATTATTTCTGGAATTTGAGTGCTTGGATTCAGGTACTTCACTAATCCCTCTTAATGACAAGTGGGTATGAAAAATTTTAAAAGGTATTTAGTCTATAATGGATTTACAAGCTATCTTCAAAAATATAAAGAAAATTCTTATAAAATTTAAGGTGAAGGAAAATGACAAAATTATCAGAAACGGCAATATATAATATATATATCTGCATAATATAGAACATATATATTTGCTGATTAGCCTCAAAAAAAAGCTTCTTAAGTTACCAAAATGATTATTCTGGGTAATAAAAATACTATAATAGCATGCACAGTGCACTGATGATGTGTCTGCTATTATTCTAAATGTTTTCTCCCTTCAGATTTTAAGTATCAGTTTGGTTTCCATTTTTCATTTGAGGAAACTGAGGCAGATAATTGAAGCAACCTGCTTAGGATCACGCAGTTAATATGCATACCCTTAACCACTACCTTAAACTGTCTTTGAATATAAATTTAGAGTAAATATTAAGAAATCTTCCTGAACTAATGCTAGTGAGTTAAAAAAACCAGAAGCCCAAAACAAATCAAAATAACTACTTACAAAGGAAAGGAAGAGGGCACCTACACTTCAACTACAACACATCAGGAGTTCAGGACAGTGTTTTAGAAAGGACGCAGTCAATTTCTTGCTTATCTTTGTAAGGTCCTCCTTCTCGGGGCATGCAGTGGGGTTTCCATCCACAGGTGCACAGACATCTATAGAGTTCCTGTGCTCTTACAGAGGGAGTAAGTGCTGAACAAGTCTGTTTGAAACACATGTCTCTTTGAAAGTTTAATGGAGGCTTTTTCCTCATTCTCCTTGTTGCTCTTTAGGAAACAGCCTGCATACTTTCAGGGACGTCTGTCTTACCTTGTTCTCCTGGAAGAGGCACGCTCTTCATGTTCCTAAGGAAAAAACGGTCCCTTTGATCATGCTGCCTGCATGTCAGACTCGCTTCACAAACAATACACTTATTTTAAAAGTTCATTCTTGCCAAAGAAAACTAACTATGACAGAGTTTGGAGGCAAGTCACCTGTTAGACACCTTTTATAACGTTGCTCCTGAAATCTATCAGAGGTGACCCAACTGTATTATCTTGAAATGCACTGTTATCTTCAACCAGTAAAAACACTTTATGGTGTGTCCTTTGGGTTCATAACCACCCCCAATAATAATCTATTTTCAGTTACAAGTCAAGACAGCTCCAATTCTTAATGTTCTAATAAATAAATGGTCTAACAATTGGGAGCTAATTGTCACAGTGGGACAGTGTGAAAGGCTTATAATCATGGCCTTTATTGTCACAATTAATTTTCATATTGTAGCAAAATATAACCCCGGGAGCCCCTCAGAATTAAAAAAAATCACTTTGTACTCAAATGTAGAGTTTATGTGCTTTAAACAAATTTTGGTGATTTTAAACTACCTCCATCTCTTCAAAATGAACAATCAACACTTTGCTACTTGAGAATAAGGACCAAAGCCATAAAAATTCCATTTCCAAAGAAGAGATGGTGCCTATTCATGGGCAAAATACTTCCAGTATTTCACAGATCTACTCTTTTAGATCTGTGTCACAAATGTTTCAAAATCTGTACTTATTCGAGGCCAAAGCACGTTTAGAGACCAACAAGTCAATGTTAAACTAGATTGGCAAAATAAACATCTTTGTTAAGAGAAAAGTCTTATAAAAGCATGCTAATAAATCCAAATAATACTTACAGCATATTACTAAGAGCAAGTTAAAATAATGTTGAGATTTGGGGAAGTAATTAGTGCTCAGAATATACCACAGGGGATTACCTGGATTGGTTCTGTGTGTGTGTGTGTGTGTGTGTGTGTGTGTGCACGCGCATGCGCGCGCACCCGTGTGTGTTTTAAGGAAAATAAGAAAGGTTCAGTCTTGGATAATTAAATATACAGAGGATTCAAAATTCATTTACTTCACTTGAACAAAGGTTCAGTAATTATCTCCCCAATAGCAGAGGGGAATTGGGCAGTGTGGTTTTGACTGGGGCCCTGTACCGATGGCATGTATGCTGTTTGCTTCATTTAACTTTCTTTAATATTATTAATCTTTGGGAAATTAGACTCTTCTCTGAGCAGTGTGAACTGCCATCCTCAAAACAACTGGATAATCAGGTAGGAAAAACCTCCTCTCTGAGGCACAGCTGTCACTAGCACTTGATTTTTCTTAATTGTCCCTCCCTGAGAGGGTGAAATGAAAAGAACATTTCTCTAACAAAATTTCTGGCATAGGCATACTGAAAAGATAATTGGAGGATTCATATAAATCAGTTTGGCTGAACAAGGATTCATATAAATCAGTTTGGCTGAACTTGGTAAAATGAAGCCAAACAAAAATTACCACCTCCCCCCAAATGGATTGAATTCAGTTAAATAAGCAGAGGGCCTGCGTGTCTATTTCTGATCTTCACGGAACCATCCACTGCTAGGGCTGGCATCAAAGGTCTGATTAAGTGCCTGATTAAGTGCCTGCTGTGCTGTATACATGCTATGTCTCTGGGTGGGACGGTCAAGAGCATAAGCTCTGGACAGAGGCAGAGCTGGATTTGAATTCTGGCTGGATTATTCTGTCCTTTGGATAAGTTCATCTCTAAACACCAATTTTCTGTTCCAAAAAATGTAGATGATGATACTTGCCTCCTATACTTCTTTGGAGGACCAACTGAATTCAGTGAAGACACTTAGTAGAAAGCTTGGCACACACAGTGCAACAACGATTATTTGAAACCAGAAAAAATTATTATTATTAACTTCATGCAAGAGACTAATTAGAATAAAGTGCTGATATAATGATACACCTAAAAGTATTGTGTTGTAGAAGAAAGAACCCTGGATTTAGTTCCAGAAAACATTAAAGACAGAATCCCATTTCTGCTACTTGGTTAACTACGGGACTTAGAGCATATTACATAGGTTCTCTGAATTTTAGTTTCTCCCTATGAATAATGGGAATAATCATTGTTTTCAACACAAAATAAAGGAGACAATGTCAGTTTGAAAGTGCCTAGCACAGTGACTTAACACTTAGTAAGTGCTTAACAAATATTAGCAGAAGTTCAATCTCTCGGTAGAGCTCTATTTACAAGCCTCTCTTCCAGGAGATAACACACAGAAAACCAGGTCAGTAGAAAGTCCTGGATCTGTGACTGGCATGAATTTGGCAAACATTGGCCTCTTAAGATGCTAATATGCAGGGGGCATCTGGGTGGCTCAGTTGGTTAAGCGTCTGACTTCGGTTCAGGTAATGATCTCACAGTCGGTGAGTTCAAGCTCCATATCGGGCTCTGTGCTGATAACTCAGAGCCTGGAGCCTGCTTGGGATTTTGTGTCTCCCTCTCTCTGTGCCCCTTCCCTGCTTGTTCACGCACACTCTGTCTATCAGATATAATAAATAAATATTATAAAAAGTTATTTAACAACTGGTTATTAAAAAAAAAGATACCAATATCCAACTTATTTTTATTTTTATTTTTTTGAGTTTATTTATGTTGAGAGAGCATGCATATGTGTGCATGTACGTGTGAGCAGAGGAGGGGCAGAGAGAAAGAGATGCCAAGCAGGCTCCCCACACAGACGGCATTGATCCCGATGCGAGGCTGGAGGCTCGAACTCACAAACCCTCAGATCATGACCTGGGTCAAAACCAAGAATCGGACACTTAACCTACTAAGCTTCCTAGGCACCCCTATACAACTTATTTTTAAAAGGCAAGAAACCACCCTTGTCTTAATGTGGTGTCAAGCTTACCATTTCCTATGGATTTGATATACTCCCTGTATACTATGAAAATCTGTTCTAACACTACCATTTTATATTTGCATCCATATCATACAATAGAATGAAAGTCTTAGGCATCAAAATAAGGTTACCATGAAGTAAGTGACAACTGGCCATGTTTATACGTTATAAAATTCCCATAAATAAAGAATTTGTGCATGTTGCGTCAGATTAGAGACATTTTCTCATGGGCAGATATACTATATGCATACGCTCAATATATAGTAAATATAAGGTAGCAAGTTCAGCTGAAATTCTTTCAACTCTGTCTTAAATGTCATCAAAGGTCCAAAAAGAAATTGAACAAAATAAGCACAAAAATTCTTTTCCAAGAAATTTAGGATTTAGGAGATTGTGCATTATTTGTGAAGATGATAGCACAGGGAACAGAAGAAGGAACAAAAAGGTCTGGAAGCATGAAGATTTTTAGTAGCTAAGTGGTTTTCTCTCCTGGCAAAACAGGCTTAAAATATTAGTGGAGTTGGCATGAATTAATCCTGAAACACATAAGTGTTCTGCTATACAAAACTTACTTGGTCTAGCAAGCTAACAGAGGAATCTGGAATACACAGAGCCAAAAATAAGAAAATTGGAATCTCGCATGTTTAACCCTTTCCTATGCTATGGCATAGGCGCAAGGAAAGGAGAAGAATTTGGGATGGAAAAATGAGTCATCATGTTCGTGATTCAACTATAGTTGTGATGTTTATGATCCACATGAGCTGAGACCCAACCATCATTAGAGAAACCTCCACAGAGCCTGGGCTAAAAAAAAAAAAAAAAAAAAAAAAATCAGCCAATTGTCTCAATGGAGTTCATAGGCTCTTCACTCTCCCTTTCTCACAAACCCCAAGTGAAAAAAAAGCCCACGTCATTAGAGGCCTCATGAGAACCTGCAAGGGTAAAGCCAACTCAAGAGAGACCAAGATACTCATGCAAAAGCAGGAACCTAGCCTGGGAAGGCAACAGTAAGTCTTCAAGCTTGTTTGCCTAGATAAGATGGGGGGGGGGGGGGTAAGATGAAAATGCAGAATAATTAGTATATGAAAAGTGCTTAATACCTGAATGTTCTTTAATTAATACTTTTTAGTGAATAAAAAAGTAAATGATCACATGAATGGATGAAGAAATGGAAGTACTAATAAGGCAAAACATAATAAGTGCCAAAACGTCAGAGGCAGAGGTCATCCCAGGGCACTTGGAAGACCAAGGAAATCATCACTGAAGAGGTGGACTTGTGCTAAGCTTTTGAGGACAGCTTCTGAAAACACACATAGTCACATTTATGTTTCCTGTCCTAGTTTCTACTAGGCAATAATAAATTTATCCCAAATTCATTTCTCAAGGTTAACAAAAGAACACTTGAATTGTGACATGGTATTATCCTTAGACAGCTAATGGTTGATCTGGACAAATGCCCTCAAAATAAAGTTAAGAATTCTGCTTCTGATACTTTCATCAACTGCCAAGTATCAATGATAATATTTATTTTCCATTGTCGCTGAGGCACTGACATAACTAATATTATTTCAGAGGATCCGCTGATTACCAAATGCAAAACAAGGATAACAACTCTTCATATGACCCTTCACAAACTCATTAAACTCTGAAGAAGTTTCTCTAGCAGAAAACCCAACACTACTTTACAATCACCTTTCAAGAGATCTCTGCTATTTTCAATTCTCTTATTGCACTGTTCTTGCTATTACATACATCTGTGACAACCACTGTATTAAAAACTGTCGAAGCCTAATTGTTATAATTTTTGAGCTGTAGAATGTGCTATTGATTTTTTTTTTTCTGTTGGCTAGTTTGATGGTTCCTATATTGAGAAATCCAAGTAGTCCCTTCCTCCATTCCCACGATCATCTACCTGCATGTGTATTTTAAACACTAGTGGGGTTTCTGAATATATTTTAAGTGTCTGGGTAATGATAAAAAAACAATTTGCAAGGCAAATGTATTTATCAGCCTGATCTCTTGACCTAAGGTTTTGATGATGTTTGTTGAGAACTCTGGACATCAACAGTGGCCTTTGCATCTCTATTGTCTTCAAAATTCTGGTTGTGTTATTTCCTTTGGCTCGGGAAAAATAGTGGTTTGAAAGATGTATAGGATAAATATGGGAATATAGGAAAAAGTATACTAAATGAAAATCACACTGGCATGAAAATAATTCATTCAACAACAGAATTGGTAAACATGAGCCAAAAAAAAAAAAAAAAAAAAAAAAAAAAGGGCTAACCATTCAGAGCCAGTGAAGTAGAAAAGCTGAAGTTTTCATCCCCTCCTAGCCAGAAGATGGGATTCCTAATCAGGAGTTTGGGATTACAGAGTAAGATCTTTGTTCTGATTTGTTATATTAAGCTTTGCTAAGCATTATATTTCACTTTAATTCTGGATATTGTGAAGAGCGACATTAAGTAACTGTGTTCTAGAGGAAAAGAAATATATACTGTGCCCCTTTAGTAAAACTGTTTTTAAATTCTAATAGAATTTCAAGGTTATTATCTATTTCAGATCAACAGTAGGGGTCAGAGTTCACAGCAGCCAGAATTTACAAACCTCCAATGGGTTTTGATTGACAGCAATCAGCATCTCTTCAGCATCACTGAGGGAACAAAGTACAGGTCAAGACAGCGGGCGATTTCATCTGTCATTTTTAATTATCTAAATGATATTCACAGACAAAACCTTTCCCATCCATCAGGGCATCACATTACCATAGACAATGTTTGTTTAAAGAAGAGGCCATAAAATCAAACAATTATGAATGCAGACAAGCCTTGCTATTGACTGCATAAATAATCAAGCAAGAGTTCCAAAACTCTCTGCTAATGAATTGGTGGATTGCTGGCAGGAAGTGGCAAGTAATAATATAGACAACAGTCTAATGTTCTTATTGACTTTTACTAAAGCTTGACTACAGTCACAAAGATTCAAAAATGACGTCAAGTGAGGTTTCCATAGGAGCGGTATTGATAGCGGTACACAGCTAAAATACAAGTAGTTAACTCTTGACCTTATGGTAGGACCAGCGATCCCCCGAGAGCGCTGAAATGCTTGCAGTATAATACATCATGAACTGAGCCAACAGCCGCAGGGTCCCTGACAGCATTACCACACGGGCAAAGGGCCCTTCTTTTGCCATTTGTAACATAGTAATCTCTGATCATTCAGCTGCAAACCTGAAAATTAACTCTATTTCAGTTTGTTTCCTGAGTAAATAAAATTTTCTACCCCCTCTTTTTTTTTTATTTTTATTTTTTGGAAAAGTCAAGGAAGAGTATTACCTAAAATATACATAACTGGTAGCAGCTAGCTGAAGTGCAAAGAACTGGAAGCAGAAGACACATTGGGCCTTAGAAATGGCACAGACACTCCAACAGAGCTCCCTAGATGTGATGCATAGCTGTGGGTGGCTTCTATCCTCTGGCTAAAGTATGCCGTCCATAGAAATGCAAATTCATAGCAGCTGTTTTGGTAGGACTTCCTTATTCCTTTATTTAACTATCTTCAAGAGAAGTCTCTCCCTCCTGACTTTTAAAAAATTACAAGTAAGGCCACGCTAAGCTTAACAGGTAACATTTTGATGGGTAAGGGAAATCATCAATTAATAATAATGACTCCTATGAAATAAAGCGTATTGATACAGGCACACTTTGTTAACAAGTTGCTATCTGACAGACTTTAGCCATTACTCTCCTGCTCATCGATACATATAAAATGTTGCCATATTATGTACTACAAAATAATTTTCAAATAAATATATTTACTTTGAAAAACGTATTCTAGAGAAAGGACATTTTTCTCATTGATATCACAAAGGAGGAGTTAAGGGGGAGACTTTGCATCCACCCGAGTTGTGATTTCCTTCAGATTCTCAGCAATCAAAGCACACGGCCACGGCCGTAAGACTGATAGGATCATTTTCTGCTGTTAACCTCCAGGTTCCAAGTTCACATTTTATGAATTGAGGAGACATGGAGGAAGAGAGAAAGAAAAAACATGGAGTGCAAATAGGCAAAATTCAATTGGCAGAAGATCAGAAGTGAAGAAGAAAATAAGATAACATGAATGGCACAAGATAAGTCTTCATTTTAGTAGATACTATGCAAACAACACACTACAACAGAGTTTCATCTACTAGCTTGTAGTGGCTTTCAAGGCTTCTAGACCCTTTGGAAACATGGAAACAATCATGACAAAACACAAAAGAATGTCCTACTAGTTTCAAAAGAAAATATGCTATTATTACAGGTCTTATGCAGACAAATTTTTAGTTCGATTCTGAGCTTCTCTACACTTTAAGCTATTATTGCATTATTTTTATTAAAATTTATATGCAAAAAAACACAAAACAAAAAGCATAGTCACCAGGCTCAGAGAGATGTAGGTACAGATCTGATCGTGATCAATTACTAGCTAAATGACCTTGAGCTTTTGTTCTCTTATCTATAAAATGGGAATGCTGGCAGCTGTTTCATTGAGAGATTTAGAATGTTAAGACTCAGTTATATAGCTTATGATGAATGCTCAGTAAATATTAATTTCTTCCTTCTCCCTCTAGTTTATACTTAATATATACATGTTACAATCCATGTATATATTGGGTTTTTTTTTCTAACATAAAGAATAAGTAAGATAAACTTAAAACTTTTCCTTAACAGCAGGAAAAATGGGCCACTTTTTACTTCTGTACAAAGTAGACTATGACAAGAGGATTATTACCCACCTGTCCTTGAACTATTGAGATAACCCGTGTATTAGTCAAACTAGCTTTCTTGACAAATATATAAAATCTCATAAGAACTGTCACTTTAACTTGCTTTCCTTGAACTGAAAATGTCAACCCTAACCTGAAAACAAAGCCCCACAAATGTTTCTCTTGCTGATTTATTAGGAAATGTTTTTATTCATCTTCATTGATACAACTATTCTCTTCATGTGAAATTCAATTAGCCATTTTAAAATTGTGGCAGGTTTGAGATAAAGTATATCTGGGAGTTTGATCCAAGACCTTCTACTGCCATCAATATACCCAGGGGTGAACATTTCTCTGAAGTTCCGGAAAAGCCAAGAAAAATAACATGGCATCCCGTAGGATTAACTGCAAGGTTATTACCATTGGCCTCACTTTGTGCTTTTTCTATATCTGACCATAAAAACTTCAACACAATGTTTTCTCAGCCCTGAAAAAAAAATATCACCTCTCCTTCTGTCTCCCTTTCTCTCTCCCTTCTCTTAATCAAAACTTAGAAGAGCCTTTGAGATAGCATGAACCTGAATCAAAAATGAAGTTAATAATGTTGGTAGTGAATTAAAATATAGGTCAAAAATCATGGACTTCTATTTACCCTTTGCTTAAATACCTATCTTGTCTCTTTAAAA
This sequence comes from Panthera leo, assembly GCF_018350215.1. Lineage (NCBI taxonomy): Eukaryota > Metazoa > Chordata > Mammalia > Carnivora > Felidae > Panthera > Panthera leo. The sequence continues at coordinate 82,594,203 of NC_056684.1, read as the reverse complement.
AAATTTTTTTAATGTTTATTTATTTATGGTTTTTGAGACAGAAAGAGACAAAGCACAAGCAGGAGAGGGCAGAGAAACAGGGAGACGCAGAATCTGAAACAGGCTCCAGGCTCTGAGCTGTCAGCACAGAGCCCGACGCAGGGCTTGAACTCAAGAGCCACGAGATCATGACCTGAGCTGAAGTTGGATGCCTAACCCACTGAGCCACCCCGGTGCCCCTACTCTTGTCTCTTAATACTTGATTGCCTTAGTATTGCGATGTATCAGACTTCTGTGCCTTAGGATTCCCTTTATTCTTACCTTGATGGACATTACATAGTTCAAAGAGATGCATAATATAAATGGTAAGAGCAGGTGAAGAAGAAAATCTGTATATGTTCTGAGGTACACATTTAGGAGGGCACTTGTTGGGATGAGCACTGGGTATGGTATGTAAGCGATGAATCACAGGAATCTACCCGAAAAACCAAGAGCACACTTTACATACTGTATGTTAGCTAATTTGACAATAAATTATATTTTAAAAAATCCAAAATTTCGGGATATACAGTGTGTCTTTTTAGTTTTTCTTTTAAGGAACTACAATTTTTAATTAAATTGCGAAAAAAAAAAAGTTGGGGGGGAGGAATAAATGTAGTTATTTTAACTTTGAGAGAATTCAGGAATGAAATGCAGTGATAAAATAAGAAACAAACAGGTGCCACCCTTCCTTTCTTAGTGTGGGTATAGATTCTAGATGCTAAAAATGCAAGGTAACATACAAACACAGATGCATCTTTCCCCTGCATTTTAAAGACGGGAACATAATAGCCTCCATGAATTTCTAGATATATTCCAGGCAAAGATCAGAGAAAAGGAAAATTCATTGGGGGGGGGGGGGGGTCATCCATCGTCTACATATTTGGTGCAGTATACCCTACAAATTGGCTATTAGACCTGCCCTCATCTCTGTATAGAAGCAGCCACAGCTGGATCAGATCTATAATGTAATAGGGGATGAGGTGTCTTTGGATAAAGGCCAGCATCTTAATTCCTGTTGAAAGAAATATTGCCAGTAGAAATATTGACTGCTAAATTATTCTGAGGCAAGAACACGCTCTTCTTTTCTCTATCACTCTCATCTCTGATAAAGCAACCTCAGTCTCCCACATTTTTCTCAGATTGCTGGGGTGTTTTTGTGGTTTTTTTTTTGTTTTTTTTTTTTGTGGGGGAGGTGCCACTTTTTCTCCCCTGTTCCTACCAGGAATCTTGTTTGCATCTTTGTCCGCATGTCAAGAGACAAGGAGCAATAGGTCCTGCAAGTCCTTAAAGGAAGTGTGTGCTTTTCTGCCATAAAATATAATCCTATCAAATGTCAACTACTCCAAGTAAAACAATGCTTCATGTTTATTACACAGTGACTACATTCTGAGTGTACTAACCCCTTTCCACCTACCTTAGGTCCATCCCACCCCTGTCTCATTTCCTCACATGCAGATTTGGTGAATACTGTTAGATTTCTCTTTTTTTTTTTTAACATGAGGCATTCTAGATGACATATGAAGAATACAAGTTTTTTCCATGGAACAACATTCGGCTGACAGATGACCATATGACACCCTTCAAACAGTACAATATGTCACTATCAGAACACGGCTGCTGGGAAGTGTATCTTCAAGGTAATATTTAATGTTCAAGTCAAAACATAATGGAATTATACCAGCACTTAGTATGAACACACATAAAGAGAGGAAACAACATGTCTCACTCAAAAAGTGTGTTTGGTTTACAAAAAAAAAAAAGAAAGAAAAGGAAAAAAATGTTGTCTTTTAAAAACGAGAGATAGCAATCATGTTTTCACTCTAAAATGAAATCACAAACAAGTATTAAATTAAACTTGGGATTTTGTTTTCTAACGCAAAGAATAAGTAAGATAAACTTAAAACCTTCTGCTTCATCATAATGTCCTACTAAAACCTGTTCAATAAAACTGAGATTGTGGCTTCGACCCCAGGCAGCAGCCCCTGCTAAACGCACTCAAGCCTTCTAAGATGTGAGAGTGGTAAATGTCCCTTCATATATGACATATGAAGGAAAGAACAAAACTGAGGTGTGCCCAATTCCTTCACTTTTGGATCTGAACAGATAACTTCACACGAAGCTCATTTTCTAATAGCGTACACATTTTGAGGGTTACTAGGAAGGCCAGTGCACTCCCCTAGCAAGTTCTTCTTTCCCCACGGTAAGGCTGGTGGCAAAGTCACTGGAGAGAAGTGACTCTGTCATTATTAAAAGGACTTTAAAGGAAACACACATAGTTTCTAAAGCCAAGTACCCATGGTAGAATATTTTTGTGACATTTGTTCCAAATGACTAACATTTTTTATATTCCAAATGTGTTAATAATGATTGCTCATTTGTTCTAAAGCATTATCATTATTTACCTCCTTACACTGTCTTGCCAAGAATGTGTTATGTATCTTACACAATACCAACACATCTGTCTTTGTAAGGACGGAGAACTCACAGTGTCTTCTGCAGGGGCTATTTCTTTCATTAGCACTCTGAGGCTTAAGAATCTATAGCATAAGCAGAGGTGATGTGCCTCATGAATGGGAGACAAGGAATGAAGGTTTTACAATAATGATGAAAATAGTAATAAATATCAGCTACGGAGCCCTTACTAGTTGCCAGGCATGACACAAAGGGCTTCCATGAGTTATATTATTTAATGCTCGTATCACATCTAGGAAATAGGCATGATAAAAATCTGTTGTTTTAAAACTCAAGATCTCATTCTCTTTCCCACTGCCTTAGACTACATTCTCCATATCAGGTTCTGAGTTCAAATTTCAGCTCTATTACTTGCTCTCTCTGTGAATTTGACTAAGTCACTTAACTCTTCTAAGCTTCAGTTTCCCAGTCTGTAAAGAGCAATCTTATTTTTTTCTGAGACATCTATCAGCTCTGTCTCCACTGCAGTCTCATCATCACCTCCCAGTTCAAGTCTCAATAACTTTGCCTGAGACAATCCCACCCATAGCTGGCTGTTCCCCCTTCCCACATGTTCTTCCCCCATCCACCCTGGGCATCCATCTCCCATGGAGATCCCAACTATACCTTAGATTCAAAAATTTTCATGGTTCCCCAAGGACTTCAGGTAAAGTCTAAACCCTACACCCTGGCATTTGGTTTCAACCTGACATTCTATCTAGACTCATCTCTCCTGACCCTTTTTTACCTACCATGTTGAAATCACTATGTGAATATCTTTCTTATAATACTATATTCTCCCTGAAGGAGGGAGATCTCTTATCAATATCCCCAAGCTTCAACTCTGGACTAGCACAAAAAAAGCACTTATGGGGCGCCTGGGTGGCTCAGTCGGTTAAGCGGCCGACTTCGGCTCAGGTCATGATCTCGCGGTCCGTGGGTTTGAGCCCCGCGTCGGGCTCTGTGCTGACAGCTCAGAGCCTGAAGCCTGTTTCAAATTCTGTGTCTCCCTCTCTCTGACCCTCCCCCATTCATGCTCTGTCTCTCTCTGTCTCAAAAAATAAATAAACGTTAAAAAAATTTTTTTTAATAAAAAAAAAAGCACTCATAAATTCTTTTTCAGTCAAAATGAATAGAATGCCAACACTAACTTTCATAGAGCCCCCATACTGTATCCCCACAGAACCTCTTCCTACATCTTTGCAAAGCTCTGAGCACCTGGACATTCCATTCTTGTAACCTCGAGGATCTTTCTGTCCTCCTGCACTTAGTAGAATCATGCTCACCCACCAAGTCCTGTTCAAGGATCACACAGCGTGTGGCACCTTCTCTGATTTTCAGGGTAGAAATCAAGACTTCTGTCTCAAGGCTTCCTTTACGTTTTGAGCCTTTCATTTCTCTAGGTCTGGTCCTCAAATATTTTATCACAATATCTTATTTTTCATCTGTCTCCTTAGCCTGACTGGAAAAGTCCACAAGAATGAGGACCATAACTATTTCTTGGCATTTGCAGTAACTAATTGCAAAATCCAGTAGTCAATAATTACAGAAACACATATGTGTTGAATGAGTATGCAAATTAGTGATAAACCAACCATCATTTGGCTTAGAGGCCCTTGTGACAGTGGCTCCACCACCACACCAACCCTTTATTCTGGTGACTATGGGAGACCACACTTTCCATACCTCTCCCCTTCTTCTCTTGCCCCATCTTGTAGGACTTAGGTATAAGTGCTGGCAGCCGCCAGGCCATTCAACTTCTGCATCTGGATGCCTGAGCTGAGCAAAGACAGAGACCTGCTTTGATGACCTCCTGGGTACATGATACATCTGATATCCTGAGAGAATCTCCATTGTTAGTCATAATCTAACCATTACCAGCAATTTAGGCCAGAAGAAAAGGATAATCAAATACTGTTGCTGGACAGCAGCACAGAGGTTCTCCTTGGGTAAGCTCCACACTTCTGAATTTTGCCTGCGTGAACAGTGGAGTTGGAGGAGGGGATCTATTTTTCTTTAGCAAAGCCGACTGCTACCCTAAGCACCCAAACCCAAATAGTGAGGCTGCCTTCATGGAAGATGAGCTAATCATTCCCCTTGAAGACAGGATATTCTAGACCATATAATCCTGAGGTATCTAAAAAGGACCATCACTCATCTAATGTTGTATATAGACCAACCTCTGGGTAGGAAATGTATGCAAATATGTGTGAGACTTTGAGTTACAACAAACTGAAAATTATAAAGCCCAGGCCCTTGTCTAGGCTTACAAGTCACTTCATTTGAGGTCCTGGGTCCATGTTGGTTTCTTCACCTCAACATAAATGCTTCAATGCTAAGATCAAAGGACCTGAATCAAGGGGACCAAATCAAGCCTGACTGTATACACTAGATCAACAGGAATACCATAGACATGGCCACACCCAAGACTGACATAATACATTTAAGAATGCCCTAGAATGTCATTAATGTGGAGTGCATATTTTCTTCACTAAAATATCTGCTTGCAAAAGAGAAATCAGAATACAGTATACAAAGCATGTTAGGATGATCACCTGATTCCTATTAGTGTCAATCACTGTTTTATATCACCTTGCAAAATCTGTGAACTTCCCTAACATATTTAAAGCTTAGTAAATGTTTTTTTAATTTTTTTATGTTTATTTATTTTTGAGAGAGAGAGCACAAGTGATGGAGGCGCAGAGAGAGAGAGAGAGGGAGGGAGACACAGAATCCAAAGCAGGCTCCAGGCTCTGAACTGTCAGCACAGAGCCTGACGCAGTGCTTGAAGCCATGAACCGTGAGATCAGGACCTGAGCCGAAGTCGGCCGCTTAACCGACTGAGCCACCCAGGCACCCGAATGTTTTTTATAACTTAAGTGCAAAATTTATCATAATGAAATAGAAGGAACATAGCCATTTAACCAAAGTCTCCAAAACTATTTATAAATAGGTTCCAAATACAGCAACAGATTAAAAAGAACAAACAACATAAATCATTATTTTCTCTTATACCTAGCCAGTTACCTATTAGGAATTGATGATTTCAATAAAGATAGAAGGTTACATAAGCAAATGGTTGAAAGTGAAATAGAGCTATACATTGCCCCGCAATGCATAACTCTTGCCCATTGGTTTTTCCCGCTCAAGATACTAACCCGAGACAAATCTGCCCTTTTCTCTTTTTTTTTTTTTTTTTTTTTTATTTTATTTATTTATTTTTTTTATTTATTTTTGGGACAGAGAGAGACAGAGCATGAACGGGGGAGGGGCAGAGAGAGAGGGAGACACAGAATCGGAAACAGGCTCCAGGCTCCGAGCCATCAGCCCAGAGCCTGACGCGGGGCTCGAACTCACGGACCGCGAGATCGTGACCTGGCTGAAGTCGGCCGCCCAACCGACTGCGCCACCCAGGCGCCCCTGCCCTTTTCTCTTTTTAAGAAGACTTCTGGCGAATGCAAGAGATGAAAAGATGAATTGGTTATGTTGAGTCACTCAGCTTGCTATTAGGGCAACCATGATTAGGTAAGAAAAGAATTTACTGAAAGGCAATTACTCCTATTTTAGGGACTTGAGTCTCTTTTTTCACATGAAAAGAGGAAAAAACTTTTTGTAGCTTTTATATTTGTTGACCATTTTTCTATGATGGATATGAACAACACCTCACATGCACTGAGCTAAGCCATTGGCCTAAAGCATTCGATCCCAGTTTTCCTTGAGCACTACTACAGTGGCCAAAAAATCCTTAGTTACAGAAGTGCTCACAAGGACACACACACTCATCTATGTGTATACGCTCCTCACCATCACCACCTTCCTCCAAGGAGGGCCTTTCAGAAATGACTTGCTGTGGGTGCTTAAAACCTATCACTCACAGAGCCCAGGTTGGTCCTGTGAAAATCAGCTATCATAAGGCCAACATCACTGCTTTTGACAGCTGTCTTAGCAGAGACCCAGACATACAGTCATGCCTCTGCTTGCTCATGCCATGGTAGCTGTGTCAATTTGGACACCGACTGCTGGCATAACCCGAGCAGATGCAGAACCCATATGTGCAACTCCAGATAAAATTTCCAAAGCACTGGCATCTGGATGTCAGCTTTTCTTTCCTGGCCCCACAGCTGAATGTTCTGCTAGACCTGATTGTTTCTCTGCTGGGGGTCGGTCTGCTCCCACCCTGTTGTATTCAGTGGCACTTCTAGACTTCTGAGTGTTTGAAAACAATAGCTGGATAATCACCTTACGCTGCAGCACACCAGGGATTTACCTGTTTCATCAGCTTTTGTATGTACGGGAAATCTGAAAAATATTGGTGCCATTTCTTACTTTTTATAAATTAAAAAACAAAACAAAACAGCACAACTCCAAAGATCACAAACATAGAGCACTGCGTCTATAACGTCTATAACGGGTACTGGTACTGGTAACCTTGTATTTTTATGTACGAAGTTTCCAGCAGGGAAAATTAGCATGAAAATAAAATGCAGTGTGGCAGATAAACTTGTGTCCGTGTTTCTCTGATTCTGTGGCAGCTTCCCCACAGCACTTGAACAGCTGTGTGGCACAGGCACCTACCTCGGAAAAAAAAGCAAGGGAGGGTCTTTATCTACACATCACTTCTCTTTACTTGCTCCTTTGCAAATGAGCCATTGGATGAACGTTTCCTTCCAGGTGGGAGTAACAAATGAGAAAAAGAGATGCTTCCCAAGTGTGAATCATCACAGATTAAAAATTCTAAAGCCTTCCTCCAGGGAGAAAGAATAGCTTGATAATAAATTGACAATGACGTGTCCTCCCGCTCATCTGTGCCAGCCTTCCCGAAGCAAAGACCCTCCCTTCTCTGCACACCAAACCTACTCCTTTTTCAAGGGACGAACAGAGTCTCCATTCTGATCCCAGTGTGTGGCCCAGGCCTCAGTGAGGGAGAACGGAGAGAAAGGAGCTTTGTTTGACTGTTAGGAACTCCATCAACTTTCTGGGTGATAGATGCAAATGTGGTACATATACTGCTATCTCTGACAAGAACATGAAACTGATTAAGACTTAAATAAATATTGTACAATGATATTGTTTTCAAAATACACATAGAAGCTTTAATACTGCGTGCTGACTTCCGATTCAAATGATTTAATCTCAAACCAAATAAAAATCTTAAAATCTGTCCATTTTTTTAAGAAATTGAATTAAAATACTGAATTAAAATACACCTTTTCAAGGTTTTATTTTGTTTATATCTTAAGGTGGTGCCTTCATTTAACAATGAAACTAAACCACTTTTATCAATGACTATATAGAGATTGCTTAAAACAAACCTGGGCTACCAAGCATTTCAGCATGAAATAACTTACATTTGGTGTTTTAAACTTATTTTACACAACATGGAAACTCTCAATCATGGCTATTTTACACACATAAATAGAAAACAATGAAGGCAAACAGAGCCAACTACTCCTTCAGTGACAACATGTGGATCTCAAAGTTTATTTATTATTTTTTTAATACTCTGGGGAACAGCTGGCATGTATTTTATTCCCAATATTGTCTTCTGGCAGAATGATTCATGTAAATAAAGTAGCAGATTAGCATGTTGGGAAAAGAAACATGCAGAAGGTTAAGTTTTTCCAGTTCTGAAAAACTCAAAAATAAAAATCCCTGCTGGGTATTTTAGGAATGTAGATGAGTTGACCAACCTTTAGGAAGTTGGAAAACCTCTATTCCTTTGTTTGGTATTCTTCCTAAGTGCAATCATGCAAAGCCTTTAGAAGGAATTGTCCTCTCTTTCAAAGGGGCTTGACTTGGGCACAGTTAATCATCACTGTGATAAAGCAATTAAAGGTATTCATAATTAGGACTAAACCAAATGTAAGTAATCAGAAAATTAAGGGGAAAATGACATTATGATGAGACTCTTTTCTTTAATGACCTCTTGGCTGAAAAGGACATTTTTACATTGGTGCTTAGGGACTTCAGTGCATAATGCATTAACCCTACTAAGATCCCAACATGTAAATGTCTTCTTCAAGCGAACTGCAATACACCTTGGAATCAAATAGTATCTCTGACTTAATTTTTTCTAAATTTATTAATTTTGAGACAGAAAGGTGGGGCAGAGAGAGGAAGAGAAAAGTCCCAAGCAGGCTCCATGCTGTCAGCACAGAGCCCGATGTGATACTCATTCCCATGAACACGGAGATCATGACCTGAGCCGAAATCAAGTGGTAGATGCTTAACCAACTGAGCTACCCAGGCCCTCCAGTATCTCTGACTTCTTAACAACACTGCCCAAAACAGAAATGCAATTAAAGATCAATCTGCTATAAGTTAAGATGTATTTAATTAAATGTGTTTAAATAGATGTGTTCAAATAAATTCAAGTCATTCTACAAACATATTGAGCACCTACTGAAAGTACAACACAGGAGAGGACACAAAGATGAACAAGACATGATTCCAATTTTCAAATTGCTTACAATCTACTAGGAGATACAAGACACATATGCCAACCTTTTAGAGTTTTTTCACAAGGGTACATTCATGTATTTCTAAATGGAGAGTTTTTAAGTATATGAGTGATAGCTGGCCCTGAAAATGGTATTCTATTTCCTAAGTTTTAATTGTAAATGAATTCACTGGGATTCTAGATCCAATCTCCAGACCTACACCTGTCATTCCAGTTTAGAATACAAAAACTTATTATGTATTCTTTGAGAGAAGGAATAACACCTAAATATTCTCCATAGCCATATTAGCTGTGTCTTATATACAGTAGGCTATCTATGAATACTTGTTCAATATGAATATATTGAGGGTCTGTATTTTTCCTCTGAACTGGACTACATTTAAGAGGCTAGTTATGGGGCACCTGAGTAGCTCAGTCTGTTAAGTGTCCGACTTCAGCTCAGGTCATGGTCTCGCGGTTCCTGAGTTCAAGCCTCGTGTCAGGCTCTGTGCTGACAGCTGGGAGCCTGGAGCCTGCTTGGGATTCTGTGTCCCTCTCTCTCTCTGCCCCTCCCCTGCTCGTGCTCTGTCTCTCTCTCTCTCTCAAAAATAAACCTTAAAAATATTTGTAATAAAGAGGCTAGTTACATAGGTTTCCTAGGTTTTCTATGTATTCTGTTTTAAAAAATAATGGACAGTGATCTCAGTGGCAAAACCTGTCCCCCCAACCCCATCTCCCAATTATAATAATTCAGAACAATCTTCAAAGATCAAGGAAACACCATCTACAATTTAGATATTGATCAAATTAAGTAATATAATCTCCCTTTGGATTAATGCTAGGAGTTAAAGATCTCAAGGTTAATGCAGATGTTAGTGGCAAAACTGGGATTTTTGTTTAACTAAATGGATTTTAAACTGTTATTTTCAATGGATGTGACTAAGAGGGAAAATGCAGATGTAAAACCAAGAAGAATATCCTCTCCCACCTGTATTTTCATGTTAAGCATGGCACTCTTTGGGGAAAAATCACTTCCTGCTTTTTAAAGTTTCTTAAGTTTTTCTGAAAATCAGGGTAAATTCTTCAAACACAGTTGCATGAGATTCTATTAGACACAGCTTTGTTGATGTGGCCCAAAATGATTTTCCTCGTCTTTCAGCCTCTGCAGGCTGTCCCAAGTCTCCATTTCTGTTAATGACCTATTGCTTCTGTCTGATTCAATACAGCCCACTGGCTATGGAAATGGCAAGTCTCAGCAGGAGACAACAAAATGGTCAGCAAACAGGGCTGAGCCATGTCATTTTCCTCAAATACTTTCCCAGGAATGAAATGACAAGCTTTAAAATGTTGTCTTCTGCTCAGGGCAAATATTTCTTTATTAAACAAAAGTGCATGTCCTCTTGTTTCCATTCAAACCATAGCTTTAAGTATGTCACTTGAAAAACTTTAACAGTAAAATGATTTAATACCTAATATTTCCCTTATAATTCTTCTCCGTCTCTTTCCCACGTCCACTTTGGAGTTCTAATACCGGCTGTGTCTGTCACTAAAGGCTGTGGGTCCTTAGCGAGGCACTTTACCTCTCTGGACTTCAGTTTCTTCATCCTTAAGTGGAAAAGGGTAACAGTACCTAATTCAAAAGATGGGTCAGGGGACCAATTGGGATAACGCATGTAAGCAGCTGGCTCAGCGAGTACCTGTCACACAGTTAAGTCTCAATAAATGTGTGCTAATATACATAATTATTATTCTTCCCAGATTTTGCATAGTTCCGTTTAAAAGTCTGCATCCATCCAAATTAGTCTGTGCTCGGATCCAATTTTAACCGTTCAATTTTAGAGAATCCACAAGTTACTTTACTTTCCAATGTTCTTAGCAGAATGAGACGTTTTTCATACAAAGTTCCCATTCTTATTCAAATGAAATCCTTCAGATACTCTACAGTGAAGACTGAAATAAACAGTGGCAAGGGAGGTATCCCACCAATTTCAGTGCATGACACGTCCTGAGAGGGGACTGATTTATTTCAGTCTCAAGTTTTCCCCCAATATAACTACATCGTATTCTTCAAAGAAAGCCAGGTTAGATGATTATCAGTTAGTTACCAGTCTGGCATATGCTGTTTAGTAACCTTCCAGTAGTTTGATCTGTAACAATCCGATTCCTTCTAAAAAGAAAATAATAGAGCTTAAGTGTGAATCCAGGGAAACTCATCATTCAGCCAAGATAACTGGTACCAACTCAAAGGACCAGGCCTGGGTACTTTATATTTAGAAAGACCCAAGAATGTCTTCCAGAAGATTAAATGCTGTCTAAATTCTGGATTGGGCTTTTACATTCAGTCCACCTAAATGTGATCTCAAGAGAGGATACAGTTGATCTTACTATATGCATTATTAAATAGTTACTGAGTTTTATCTCCTATGTGACTACAATTCTAAAAGTATAATTTAAAATGTCATTGAACTATCCTTATGGATTAAAGATGCAATTAAAATAGTCATTGATATTATCATTTGCCTTTGTATTTATGTAGAACTCACAGACTTCCCACTCAGAAAAAAAGAAATTTCTGTTTCTTTAGGTCAATTCTACCCTTGGTGTAATCTCCACACCAGACTAAATTTACCAAAACATGGTATCGCCCTAAACGGAAGTATGAGAGTGGATTATCTCAGAGGGTACTTTTCTGGTGCCCTGAAGGGTCACCTGCATTTTTTATATCTTTAGAAATCAGGCAAACAGCTGCTCTGACCTGACAATTCCTGCAGCAGCTATCTAGCCTCATGGGAATTTGACTAGGCTCTTCTGTGTGGGTAATTCTAACCGTACACATTTTATTCACCCAGTATAAGAAATACTTATAATAATTTCACTAATTCACCCAAATGCTTCTTTTTCCCAACAGAGGCAAAACAACACCGTATGGCTTTTTCTTCTCTTCCACAGGGTTCTATTCTGCTCTCACAAAATAACACTGCGTCATGGATCTCTTACCTTGCAATCCTCAATCATCAGACCCTCCATCAGCAAGTGTCTGGGAAGTGACATTCACAAGGCACTAGCGGACCTAATACAAAGAGCAGGAGTCTCCGTAACCTGGAACATCTGAGGCAGCTCCAGGGCCGGCCCACAGGTGTGTGCCTGCCTGTGGTAGAGCGAAAATGGAGCCTAGTAGTAACCCCCGGACCCTCTAGCAGGCCCCCTATAGAGCCTTCCTCTTACTAGTTCCTACAGATATCCATTACTGTGGTCCTTTAATAGATATAGTATTACGGAAGTCTGGCTCAGAAGAAGAAAACCACTTGCCAACATGTATCAGCCACGATGTGCTGTGTAATCTCTCTCTTGAAATCAGCTGTTTTTCCCATAACTGTTTTCAAAGGACAAGGATCACAGTGCCACCTCGCTTGATTTACAGAAAGTCAAATGTACAAAGGGACAAATAACCTTTGATAGGGAGACAATATTTTTTTTATTTACTTTCATTTTTCGCAGCTGTATTTTTTGACTTTTCTACATTTTTTTCATTTTTTTTTTTGGAATTTTGCATGTTAGAGGTATTTGATCACATATGTGTGCACACATACACGCACAAAGTGGCACAACTACTTATGGAAGATTCTTCTGTAATAAACTTTTGGTCTTCAAAAGGCTAGTGAAGTAGACTGCAGATGTGACATTATCGTATAATAATTGTTCAATTATGTGTTCAATTTAGCTCTTATTGTATTTAGAGAATTTTTTAATATCTTAAACCAATTTTGATTCAATTCTTCTGAGCCAGACTTTCCCCAAGTGTTTTGTAGAAGCCTAGTGTTCCCGGATGCTCACAAGTGTCTGAGATCAGCTTAGTTTGGGAAACAAAGCATATCACTGCTCCCCAATCCACCCCTGCAAAGCTTTCCTCAAACCCAAAAGCTCATAGGGTCCAAAAGGCTTGTGAAATTCTGGATACTCAGCTGAGAAAGCAGGTCTGGCGATATTGACTGTGATTTGGTTCCATAGTAAATGATAATCAGCTGGTATCACTGTCTCCTGTCATCCACAGCTGATGCTGGTAACAAGCATATAATGTTTACTACCACCAAGGCCTACTCTAAAGCCTAAAAGGGCCCTGTAATATGACCCAGATTTGTAGGTGTCTACATGCATCGGGAAATTATTCATATTGATATTTGACACATAACCCTAAGATGTGCTAAGACCTCTGTCCACTTTGAAAATTGAAAGCACAATTATCCTTTTGCTCCACTTTAATCTCCAAATAACACAGCAACCCTTAGAGCCCAGAAAGAAAGATATGTTTCCATACCTTCGAAGCAATCTTCCTGTCAGCACACACTGAGCAGAAGCTGTGCAACCACAACATTGCTGCTCTTTTTCTTCCTCCCTGACCTCGAACATACGTGACCATGCTACTGAACTCCTATATTCTAGCGAGGCCAGGACCCTCAAAGGCTCCCACAGACACCCACGTGAACATCAGACTTAAAAGTGGATGTGTGTGGTGAGTGAGGGTGGCGAGCCGTGTAACTGTAAGTTTGTAGGCCCAAGAAGTGCTGGTTGACCAGCTCCAAGCTGGAGAATCAGATTCCCACCTGTTGCTTCAGGATGAAGCCCAACTGGGCCAACTTCTGTTAAGTAGTCATCATGCACCAGGTGCTGTGTATAGTATCTCATGTAATTCTTACAGCAGTCTAGGAGGTAAAAATCACTGCCGTCTTCATTTGGGGGTGAGAAAAATGAGGCTTCGAGAGTGTAAATAAATTGCCCGGATCTACACAATCAAGATCGGGGGTTTGAATCCAAACCCAGGTATAACTGATTCAAAAGCCTCTAGTCTACATTGTACCAAACTGTGTTGGTCTGTTTTGTTACTGGTCTTCTCAACTTTTACTGGGAATGCTGGGAGACAAAACCATGACTCATATTTGTATCTCAGCGTTTTCTCCACTCTCTGATGCAAATAAGGCACCCCATAAATATTTACTGAAGCCTAGAATCAGTATTGAGATTCATTGTCTCATTTTCCTAGATTCTGGCCCCCCTCAGGTAATTTTGTGATCAGAAATCCCTCACTGTTAGCACTAGTTCTAGTCATGTAGCAAAAACCCACATCTTCCCTCCTTAGTAAGTTACCTCAAACCTCTCCCCTTCCCCACACCTCTCATACTACTTCTCGGTGAACGATGCCTTTTGTCTATTTTGCAAATCAAAGTTAGCAAGGTATCTGAAAACCTGAAGGTATATGTATGTACCTGTCTTATAGGTACGCGTGCCATGATAAAAATCCTGCGAAGTTCTTCCTTCGGCTCTTGATGTGGAAAGATGCCCATTCTGGCATTGCAGGTAATAGATTTTGTGCAACATGTATGAGGAGAATCATATGTGCACTTCAAGGTCTCCTCCACACAATTTGGTAGCAATGGATGATGATTGCTTTTACCTTCTGGTTTTTCGGGACTTGCAACTGGCTTATTTCCACTTTTCTAAGCAAATCAAGGTGACTGTACAGTATGATGAGAAGAATAATGGCATATCCCATTTTGGCCTAAAGGAAATGTTGATTCTGGAGTCCTTTTATAAACTCTACTTTTTCTAGTTCCTTCTAGGTTGCTAATGAGATTATTCTGACAATTCCTTTGGTTGTTCAGAGAATGATTTTCATTCTCAAGGTGAAAATATCTTCTTACTACCAAATTTAGAATTTTTACCATTAACTAGCTTACACTACCAAATATAAACACCATTTATGTAAACAGATAATTGACATTGTGTTCAATAAAAATACTTAACTTGCTTTTAATCTGAGAGGATTATATTAATAATGCTCCTGTATTCCTGTATTCGTAGTGATACTGATAAGTATTAACATTTTTCCTCAAAGTCTTGGGCATGATTCTGGACTACCCAACATACAGACAAATATTAGCAGACACTTCAACACATTCTCTATATCAGGTTTCTGGATTAAGCACTTTTAACTGTACTATCTCATTCAATCCTCACAACATGCCTGCCGTTGGCTACTATTTATGATTTTCTCCATTTTCAAGATGAGGAAATTGAGGCATAGAGAGGGCAAGAGACGGTTCTAGGTCTACACAATTACTAAGTGATGAAATTGGGATGTGAACTCAAGTTAGCTGGATGCCCAAATCCATGCAATGAAAGAATCTTCCATACTCTGTCCCGCATCTAGAGGAAATGGATACAAACCGACTTGGAAACAGAGAGGTGAGATGAAGCCCTAACTCTGGGGTTAACTCTGATTTTGCTAAGACTTTTTTTTTTCTTTCATTTACTCAACAGTTATTTCTTGAGCATTTATTATAGGAAAGATTGAAATTTTACACTTAGAATATTCTACTATTACCACTTGTTCTGGCCCACCTCTGAAGGATATGGGAAACTTATACTACATTTAATGGGATTTGACCTTTTTATTTATTTTTTTATCTTTAAAAAATTTTTTTTAACGTTTTTATTTATTTTTGAGATAGGGAGAGACAGAGCATATACAGGGGAGGGTCAGAGAGAGGGAGACACAGAATCCGAAGCAGGCTCCAGGCTCTGAGCTGTCAGCACAGAGCCCAACGCGGGGCTCGAACTCACGGACCGTGAGATCATGACCTGAGCCGAAGTCGGACGCTTAACCGACTGAGCCACCCAGGCGCCCCGGGATTTGACCTTTTTAGAGCAAAGTTTCATGACTTATTTTTCCAAAGTATGGCAAATCAAGAGCCTTAATGTTTCATATGTATGTTTCATATGTGTATACATATGTGTGTGTGGTGGAATACATACCACACGTGCGCGCGCGCACACACACACACACACACACACACACACACATGAGTTAAGGCAGCAAGGATTTTTTTTAAGGACAGGTTTTAAACTTTCACAAGCATAAAATATTTTCTTATACTCAATCATGAATGTGATTTTAGATGACTTGTTAATTTTGATGAGTAAATCATACTTTTTCCCTTAAAATGCAATGCTCAGGCAATACAGTACTGTGAAATAATGGTTTGGCCATCAACTTCCACATGCTTTAGTTTTTCAATTTTGTGAATGGGGATTTTGATAAAATATACATTCTTTGGTTAATGTGAAGACCAGTGAGCTAATCCTTGGCAAACCACACTGAGATTCCTAATGAAACCAATTTCCTAAGTATAAAACATTAATCCATATAGAAAATACATGTGAAATGCAGAGCAATGCCTGCTTCATCATGGCCCAGCATCTTCAAGGACGTGTACATTGCCGGTAGGAGACCCACATGACTCCTCTAACATTCATTTGTCAAATTAGATAAAGGACATACACATCTCTTTTATAAACCCCCTTTCAAAAGTTATGAGTCACTCATCTACGTTTTTCAGTTTAAACTCAGGTCAGTTTCTAATAGAAGCTGTGAATTAGCTTCCAACATTAAAAACATTTTCCTATCAATGCTGATACCTTATATGAGGTAAGGAAGGGAGACAGGTGAACAATAGAGTTAAGAAATTTCTACTTCTCTTTCTTTTCTTTTTAAATAAAAACACTGTAAACCTTACTTGCAATTGTTTTACAGCTCAATTGATAAGGTGTGTTCCTTTTTTTTTTTGTTCAAGAAAATTTAAAAGCAACTAATTTAAATATGCAAAATTATCTTGAGTTGTTCATACAAGTGAACTTAAAAGCCGTGCAACACAGGAAAATTAAGTAATTATGCCTCCAAGTTATTTACTGCAATTAAGCTCATTTATCATATGCAAATTAGTGCAAACTGGTCTCATTAGTTACTAAATTACTCAATATGAGCTGAACAATGTAGCACTCCAGTTTGTAATGAAAAATCCCTGTAGAGGCAAGCAGTATCAATTAAGCTAATTTGCATATGCAAATATATTCACTAACTTTCTCTTTTTCTATATTTAGTTTTACATTTTCTTACCATTCCGGATCACAGGGAGACCAAAGGGTCTCTCACCTTTCTCTCCTCCTTCTATCACGGCTAAAGAATACCTCTATTATTTGAAGTTCTTGTATTTTATTTTAGCACTGATATCCAGCAGGATGTCACTTTGCCAACAATGACCACCAGGAGTAAGAATATGCAACTTCTTAGAGATAATCATTTCTTTTGTAAGTTTCAAGAAAATAATAAATAAGGGTGAAATTCCAATTCATCAATAAAATGGAAAACAGACTTGAACATTATCATTCTCTTTCATAGATGTTTTAAAAACAGTGCCATCAAATGTAAAATGAATGTTGGCCTGGCTAGGCAGAAGCTTAAATAAAATAATTTGGATCTTTGCAGGCGTCAGCTTTGGAGCTGTTTTAGGAATTATTCACTTCGCTTTGTCCAGATGTTCGAATCGTACTACTCAACCTTGTCATAGTCTCTTGCCCAATGGGATTCAAGGAGATGCTTGATACGAATACATTTGGCATTCTCTACCTCCAACCTCGACGTTGTTCTAGGTAGCTTCCTCTGCCTATACAGCTCATCTCTAAAGAATCATTTTCTTAGTCTTCTACCACTGAACCAGGCCTAGAGATGGGAGCAGGACTGTGCCTAGAATACTTGGATAATAACAAAGATATAAAATGTCACAAGATACTGTTCATTTTGTTTTCCTTACTACACCAGCTACAAATTTTTAAATATTTCTGGCAGGCAACTTAGATGTTTTCTTCTAACAATAATGCTGCAGGACCAAAATAGTATACAGACAAACTAGACAGGACTCCAGGATACGTCCCTAACCAGTCTTCACAATGTGATGAATAATGGAAACATGGACATTTCAATGTAAATCTTGATTTGATTTTTTTCCCCCAAATTTGATCCCAAACAGCTTTTTAAAAAACCTAGCCTCCTCTTTTACTTGAGATATGACTCTACTCTGTATACTATGGATGAGATGTTGAGAGAAAGAAAACCATCATGATTAAAATCTGACATTTTATTGAGGTATCTGGTGCCATCCATCTCACCCACATAAATCTATGACTGCTTTGCCTAACAAAGAGAAAAATAGCTACATTTGAGTTCCCTTCCTTCCCACCATTTTAGGTAAATACATACCTTAATTCAACTGCTCTGCTAAGGTAATGGCCAGATTTATGGTCTTCTTCTACAAGAAGGTTGTTCTACCAACAAATGAGCCTTCCAAAAACACTCCCCTAGTTTTTCTGGGGAAGACAGGCAGTCATGCAACCATTCTGTCCAGCCTTTTCTGATCCACCAGCAGTCAGAAAACTCAGGTGTTATAATCCTACAATGTTTTTGATGGTTCTCCCTTGGTCTCTCTCAGGAGACCTGTCCACAGGATTCTCTGGTAGCTTGGGGCTTGAATGTTTTAAGAGCAATGAAAAATTTCTTCATGTCCAGAAATATTGCAGGGTCAATGACACAGATATGGGAGGGTTCATGGAACACGGCCAAGCGCAAAGTGACACACAGATATCATGCTTCCACCTTTATCTCTCCTTAGGGCATTTCTTAAAGAATATTCTTTTTATTCTCCCAAGACAGCTTCAATAATAAAACATGTGGGTACTTATTAGGATTGTATTCATCTAGCTCACAAAATTTTATTGTAATATCTACAACTAGTTAGGGCTAAAAACCACTTTTCGCTCACTTATATATACTTATAGTATGTAATAGCTGCTAGCAGTGATCTGTATTGCCCAATGTAATATAACATATATGTCTCTCTCTGTGGTTCACCATAATGTGCTAATAGTGAATACAAACATGAACCTTAAAATCTTCCATGTACAAGGTTTGATGTGATTGTTTTAACACCTGTGAGGTGAGTAAAGCAGCATGACTACGGAATATGCAAAAACAATACTGCAATTTTAACTAACAATTATGTAAGCATTATTTACAGAAAGAAAAAAAAAACTCAAAACCGTCTGCTAAGGGCATGCAAATAATTAAAGTACTCCATTCATAAATCTGCACCTAAGGGAAAGTCATTCTACTAGTTAATTTTATGAGGTACGAAGATGATATTTGTGACTATTTTGTGTTTCATTAACTCTGATAAGAACATATGAATATTCTATCTGATCTCTAAATTGGGAAAGTAAAAGTAAATATCACTCATATTTCTTGGTATTAAGGAAATCATGAAGTGGGAATAACAACGCCCTAAGAGAGCTTTTAAAGCAGGAACCAAATGGGTGCTTAGTCACATATACAATATTCAGGAAAGATCCCACATAATGACCTGAAGTTCTTGAATTTTTTTTCTTAGCTTGTGCAAAAAGCACAATTCCTAATCTTGACCCCTTGCCCTTCTGCTCCTCATCTGATTAATACAAGTCAAAGAAGAACAAAGTGAACTAAAATGACTTGACTCAGGCCCAATACATACACTCCACAGTCCTGCATGTGCAAGGCTGGCATCACCTGAACCCTCAACTCTCCTTCAGAAGATCCCTCTGCCTTAAAAGTCATGCCTGAAACAGCTACAGGTTCATTGGGGCCGTAGTACTGGTCAGAGTCATTATGGAAGCTTTCACGGGAATGATGTGAATGGCCACCCCAGAATCGCACAGGGCACAGCCTAGGCGATGGCCTTGCCTCCACCCACCAGTAGTAGACCATTAAAGTGGAAAATAACACTGCAGCAGTTGATTTTATATTGATAAAACACCATTAAGTTAAATGTTCCCCCATCTCAGCAGGAAAGAAGTCAAAGTGTAGAGGACACAACAACATTTTTATATTTTCCTTAGAGAAAAATGGCTAATAGGATATACGTAGCAAAAACACATATTGCAGTCCGCAGGACGGGTGAAGCAAAAATTCATGAGTCTATGTTCATCCTTCACCCCCAACTCTCTACACAAAGGAGTCCTTAGCCCACCATCCCATGAAACGTCACTGGGGACACAGGCAGCAGGGAAGCCTGGGCACTTGGTGCAGAGAAATCATAGGCATTTTCTGAGCCCCATTCTGGCATTCTGAACTGACTTCTACCTCACCTTCCAAATGCCATGGTTCCCACGCCTACCTTTTTGACCACATAGGTTTTTATGAGATGTTTGCTAGGGAAGGAAGGGGAGGAAAGAGCAAAGAAAGAATTCATCCCTGTTCTCATGAAGTACTTCACCAGGAAGTCTCCAGACTTCACCAGGAACCCAACTGGTGAATCAACCAGACTTCACCAGGAACCCTCCTGAAGGAAAATAAGGAAACCATCTTATGCTTGCAGACCCAGTGGGATATTGTTCAATGTGGTTCTGACAAGGGTCTAGGGGCTCAACAGTCTCCTGCAAGGAGGGAAGAAAACTAAGACAGCTTAGAGAAGGCTTTTCTTGTTACTATGACTTTCCAAGCCCTTCTTACCCACAATTCTAATATTTCATTTACAAGAATACATACGGCTTTTCCCACTCCTTAAGTACTGGTGTTAGAATCAAATGATATGAAATTCTAGTTTCTATGACAATTTCAAAATTATCTACTGCAACCATGCTTGGGGGCCTGAATTTCTTGAAAGCCTCCCTACCAGGATACTTATGCTTCCCCTTGGAGCCAAAGACTTTGAACATATTCCAAATGTGGACAGCCCTATTTAGTTTTCTTGAATAAAGGTGATTTTTTTTTCATCCATTTCTTTCCCCCGCACTCTGAAGCCACACGGAATAGCTAATACTTTTTTCACATGACATCTTCAAATAGAGAGGACATTAATATCCCTTTTAAATCATGTCTTTTCCAAACTAAATTTTGCTAAACTCTCTGTCCACTCCTCATGTAACATGATTTTCTAGTTCATGCACCAGTCTGGTTATTCTATTCCAAATGACACTCAGTTGTCTATATTTTTCTTAAAGCATGTTGTCTAAGTTGGGTGTGACCACTCCTAAGAGCAAAAGAACTTAGCAGCCTCATTCTAGAACCCTTATTCTCTCAATGATGCCAACTGTTGAGCTGACATTTGGGACAACCATTATATATCCTATTTACATTAAGCTTACATTAAACTCCTAAGTTTTGCATTTTATATTAAATTCTTGCAGCTCCCAAGTCACCCTTCCTTATAGACTTCGGACTCAAATTTCAGAATGAATTGAGAGGATAATAATCTGGGGCTACTATTTAGACCATTTGTTTCAGTGACTAAGTCTTATGCACTGATTGCTTCAGAATATAAACTGAAGTCATCCTGAATCACATCAGAATCTAACAACGTATACAGCATGGCTCATACAAAACTTACAAGGGAGATTCTGAACAAAGTATGTACAGGAAAAAAGGAAATAAAAATTTTAAGACATAGGAAGAAATATCCTCTCTGTAACCCTGAAACCAATCTACCACAAAGGAACTGCAAATGTGTGCATGATAGAATAACAAATCCCAAAGTGTACTTCAATAAACATCAGTTATATAGGAACTTAACAGACATTAGCAGAGAAATGTCAGAATAAACAAAAATAAGCCAAGTAAGGATTTTCAGGGCTTAAATGTGCAAATGTAAATTGTGACATCTCAGACCTAATGAAACATCAAAATTATCTCAAAAGTCTGTTAAAAATCATAAACTTCTGGGCCTCACCCTGAAGATTCTGCTTTAGTAAGAATGTGTCCTTCAAACAAGTATCTCAGTTGATTCTGAAGCTGCCAGCCAATGAGCCAGCTCACAGAACCACTGAGATTTGACCAGGGAGAATCTGATGCTCACAGTTTTCCTGGGTACATACTCTCAGAAACAATATGCTAGATCCAATGAAAAGCATAACCAGTTTTTTCAAATAAGCTGCCTACATAACCCAAACATGTCTGCTTTTCTAATCCTATATAAGAAATGTATCTTACATAGTTTAAAAAAAAACAATCTTTGGCCATATCAACATTTATCCTGGTAGCAGAAACATTGTAAAACAATTATCCCTGGGTGTGTTGAACTCACGGCAACGTCGTAAGGGGAAATTGTTTTGGAGTAAGCGAGATGCTGAGCTTGGGATGCATCTTATCCAGGACTAAATAACTGTAGTTCTGTCCTCGTAACCCTCGCATTTACTTGTCATGGAATTCATTGGCCAAATCAGTTATTATTATTTGTCTCCTTTTACTTAGAAATCTACCTTAAAATTTCATTCTGAGAAAGCTTATAATTTGGGGAGGCAAACGTGAGGATTGAAAGCGCTTATGAATACAAACTCAAGCAAAGAACAACTGAAATTTGGCAACACATAAAAATGTCACATTACTGTCACAACAAAATTTTGCTCTTCCAAAAACAATATATATAGCTCCAAAGACACACACATATATCCACTTACAAATGCAGCACACACACAATCATTCTGGGAACAGCCAGCTACTATACATTGCACATCAACCGAATAGTGCAATTTATCTCAATTATTACAGCACAAATAATACTTGCCCTCCCTTTCTCATTAATATTCTCTCAAGAGATGGCTTTCTAAAAAGAAAAAAATAAATTCATAAGAATTTCATAATTGCAACATAAAACAATAGTCATATACACAGCTGATATCTAAAAATGTATTTTAAATCAAGACTAAACACATGGATTTTTCTTAGTGAAATATAAGCAAGCTTCTTTCTCTTTTAGTTACCTGCAAAATGTGGCTTCCCAAATGTGCTTCAAATACTTCAATGGCCAGTGCACTGGGGCTTCTCCTTCGTTGTGCACCTATAACTTATTAAAAAACAAAGAAGAAGAAAAAGAAAGAAAAAAGAAGAAAAAAAGTTAAGTTGGAGCTCTGAATCGCACCTTTTAATTTCTAATTACATCACTCATCTAGTTACTACACGAAACATCTGAAAGAAACCCAGCCTCGTGTTCATTTCGATTCTGCGTTGCTGAGCAAAAGCAGAGACTAGGCTAAATTTTCAACTCAGAATATTAATTTCTGCAAACACTAACCAACTACATTCAGACTTCTGTTCTTTTAAATTTTCATTTTGGACTGTTTTTCCTACACTGGAGCAAAAACCTGAACGTTTACAACATTCCTTTAAAACAAATGGGTAAACTATTTTTCTCCAAACCTAAGGATTGTCATTTTTAAAGCATACGTGTACTGCCTCCCCCACCCCCTGAGCCATCACCCTAGAGACCTAAACTTTTCGTATCGTCTAGGCTAGGAAAAAGCAAACAGGAAATTTTTTTCACGTTCTAGGGCAATAATTTTATTACAATTTAATAAGCACAACATGTCGGATAAGAGATTCCGATTAATGACTGTTTGCACTAGCGTTAAATGTCTCAGGATGGCTGGATCTCATATTTACCCAACACTCACATGCAACTATTCCTACAGGACCCACACGAAGCCCAGGCAGACCCTTGCCTCCAGCGTGCCTCACCAGGTCAGTGACCGTTTTCTTATCTGAATACTCTGGTTCCCCTACTAACTTCTAGTCGGTGCTTCCCTTCCTGAATGCCCACCGTGTGTTGTCCGTGGGCACCTGCGCTCAAGGAACCCCCACCAATCCTCAACAAAGGGGAGCTTAATGCAGGATATTTCTCAGATCCAGGATCAAGGGTCTTTCCTTCACTAATATTTTTGCATGAGGTCATGATTTGCTTTCAAATCTGTTCCGGGTATTTTTTCTTTTCTCTTTCTCCTTCTCCTCCTTCTTTTTTTAAATAAGTTCTCAAACACAAAATTCTGCTTTACCATAATTTGTCAAGGATATATTTAGATCTCTCCCTTATTTCCAGCAGGTCAATTTCTCAAGTGTTCTTGCTTTTCTTGACAATGTTATTATGAACCTCTACCTTCCTCAAACCTACACGCTATGAATTGGAAAAAAAAAAAAAAAAAACCAAAACCCAAACCCAAACCCCTACCTTCTTACTTCTAAGAACACTTTCAGCTAGTTGACAAGAAAATTCCAGCAAAATGCTGCTGGGATAATTCTGCTTCATTTCAGTTACTAAGTCAGTCAGTTGGATCCATAGCTTAGTAGGGATTATAATATAAATGTACTTATGATTATTGTGCTGTGCAGAAGTAGGCAGTTTACCCCCGCAATTGTGAGTTAGTGTCTGCAGTGTCTGAAAGGCACTTTGAAAATAGCATGGGTGTTAAGTATCATTATGACTGGCAAGAGGAAATAAAAGGGGCATTTTTTTTCAATGGGAAAATTTATAAAATATAATTGAAGAGTGATTATTATCAAAGAATATTCCAGCTGGAAGGGATCTTAGAAATCTCTATTCCAACTTCCTCATTTGCTTCAGAAGCAAAACACACAATAATTTTAAAATAGAAAACTCCGTTTTCTATCCTAACATTAATCTTTGCTATAAGTATAGACTTGGGATTTTTAAAAATTTAATATTCAGATATATTTAAGACACTACGACTGTGTGTGTATGGGCACATTTCTGATTAAATTCCTATTCTAACATGCACATTACTCCCTTCAAAACTCCTTTGGCATTTTTGATAATGCAGCTGTCTTGCTGAATACTGTTTTCAGTTTCTAGAGTGTTAATTGCACATTATGGTAGCTTGGTGTGAATGATCCCACATGAATAAAATCTGCAGTCTTTTTTTTTTTTTTTTTTAAGATTGTTGGGGGGAGCTTCTGGGAGGCAGGAGGGTTGAAAAACTTCAAAAGTGTCCACTCTCTTTTTGAGGCAGTAATTAGGATCCAGAAAGCTCCTTATTAATAACAGTTCATAATTTATGGGCATCTCAGGACTCCCAATTATCAAGTTCAAAATAAACCACTGCACTTCGCAGAAGAAACGGGCTGGTTTGAGAGAACATAGACTGTTCTCCAAAAAGCTGGATTCAGAAGAAGGCCAGGAGAACAACAGCCACCAACCTACAGAGGACCCTAAAGCTTCACAGAAAATATAAGGAGAGGTTTATTTACTAGGAGGCCCAAGAGGCATGCTCCAGTAACAACAGATGGCAGGCCAACTGCCTCCTGGAATGATAGGAACATTGACTTTAGTGTAGTGCTGCAGGGGTTATTCAAGCCTGGCCATTGATGGCCTTTCTTTTCCTGCCTTTTCTTCACGTAGGGCTCAGGCTCTACTCTCAGTAAATGCTGCCAATGCATAAATAATACGGAATTTTATTAAAAAAAATTATTAGTCAGTCTGGGGATCCCACATGTCTTCATCAGGTCTTCCATCCATGAGCCCTACCTGCATAGTTATTCTTCTTTGTTCCTCAGATCCTCTAGAAATGAAAGGGTGCGTCCCGGTACATGCTAGCATCACACACAAGTATCTTGTAAGTGGTTTCATGCTATTCTATCCCATGGCATTTTTATGGCACTGGAACTTCTCTTGATTTATATGTTTTGCACTTATGCAGGTGATGTGGGGCTGTAATGACAGTTCCTAATTTTACAACCAACATAAATATGTTAAACAGGAGCCCATTATGCCCCCGGTTGAAGCCCAGCTCTGACTCCAGCATTACTGGTAACGAATAGATGTTAAATACACGCTTCTTGTTTTGTATTTTTAGCCTATCGCATTTGGAGAATGGAGACAATAATCTGGTAACCCAGGAACAATGCAGATGCAGTTATTCTGTTCCTCTACGTTCATCTCATTCCGCTAACAGAGTATCATTAATGCCTAAGAAAAACTAAAGAGGTGTTTCCTCAGTGAGTCCATCATTTTCAGCAAAGTAATACACTGCTTATGTATGAGGCTCTCTCAGATTTTTGATGTTTGGAAGTTAACAGTTTCTAAAACCACGTGGTTGTCTAGATGCAACATACACTTACTGATGAATGGGTCACTGTTTCCTCTCATTTACAGACATATTTCACTTATTTGTTTCCTCAGATAAAAGACATTACCTTTTGAAATTTAAAGAGCACTAATTAAATTAACCGAACAAAAACACAAAACAACACATTGCTAAACAAATGGAACATGGAACCCTTATCTGTGACTAATGTGTCCCTGACTCACTGACAGTGAAGTGTGAGAATTGTGTTAATTGAACAGCTTATACAAACAGTTGAAAGAAAGAAAAAAAAAACAGCAATACAGTAATTCAACTTCAAATCTGATTCAGCA